>NC_070606.1:55494642-55796428 GCF_027172205.1 Podarcis raffonei
TTAGACTAGTCATTTAGTGTTCCACAGCTGTAAAATGAGACCAATGCCCTCTAAATGGTATAAATGTTTCCCTCTATTTGCTGGGTCTATTTTATGGGTTTTGTGATGGTTTTATTGCAATGTATTGTTTGTTTTTATGCTCTGCCTTTGGCAGGGCACTTTGACACACCCCACACTGGCTTGCCAGAATATATTATGCTTTCACTTTTGCTTTGGCTTTTCTGTTACTTTTATCAGGGTGCCAATGGAAACTGGCATGAAGTTCCAAGCAGCTTGCACAGAAATCACACAAAGATGACAGTGTCATCCATCTTAATCCATCATGGCTACTCTGCTGTGCTTTAATTCATAATAACGCTTGGGTATGCAGGCCTAGCAGGTCCCAGGTCAACAACTTCAGGTAGTGTTCACACTATCAGGAGAAAAGTAGGGAGGACCTTGATGTCATTCAAATTCCCAAACCCTTGATTCCCCCTACCAATTTTAGATAAATCATACCCAGTTGTTGTTGTTGTTTAGTCATTTAGTCGTGTCCGATGCTTTGTGACCCCATGGACCAGAGCACGCCAGGCACTCCTGTCTTCCACTGCTTCCCGCAGTTTGGTCAAACTCATGCTGGTAGCTTCGAGAACACTGTCCAACCATCTCGTCCTCTGTCGTCCCCTTCTCCTTGTGCCCTCCATCTTTCCCAGCACCAGGGTCTTTTCCAGGGAGTCTTCTCTTCTTATGAGGTGGCCAAAGTATTGGAGCCTCAGCTTCAGGATCTGTCCTTCCAGTGAGCACTCAGGGCTGATTTCCTTCAGAATGGATAGGTTTGATCTTCTTGCATTCCATGGGACTCTCAAGAATTTCCTCCAGCACCATAATTCAAAAGCATCAATTCTTCGGCGATCAGCCTTCTTTATGGTCCAGCTCTCACTTCCATACATCACTACTGGGAAAACCATAGCTTTAACTATACAGACCTTTGTTGGCAAGGTGATGTCTCTGCTTTTTAAGATGCTGTCTAGGTTTGTCATTGTTTTTCATACCCAGGTGTCTTCTACAAACAGGAGTTACTGAGGAGGTCCCCTCTTCTGCCTCCCCCCAATCCAATACTCCTCCATACCCTTTCATCTACAATTCAAGATGAGTATTATGCCTCTTCATAGTGTTTTTTACTGAAGTCTTTCCCATCTGCCTTTATAATTTGCCACTATTTCTAGAACAGTTTCAGGCACATTCAAAACAAGATGAGAGCATTAGTCTTCAGTGTATTATTTTGTTATTATGCACTGTTAATGTTTGTTTCTTTGCTGATTTTTGGCCAAAGGCCCCCAAAGCATTGCATAAACAGCTAAAAATACATATGGAAAATACAGTCTAATTAAAATCTAAATCAAAATAAACAACAACAATATCACTTATAAATTAAAACAGTATCCAAGATTCTAATTTCTGGAACCAATGGATTTGTTCCCTTGCCAACTGGTGAAATGTGGAGGAAGATAAATGGAAAAAAGGACTGTCACATCAGAAACAAGGATAAATTTGGAGTCTTATTCAGGGCTTGGTAAGTTTGGTAAGTTTTAAGTGCTGAGAAGATTCGAAATAATGTAACACAGATGTGGCACATTCTCTGTCTGAAGATTATGCAAAGTTATAGGTATATTATCCTGAAGACTCTAACTCTTACTTGCAGTAAGAACAGTTCAGAAAAGGAACCAAGTACTTAGAGGGTGATGAGGTTTTCCTCACTAGACATTTTCAAGTTGAGACTGACAGGTATCTCTTGGGGATGATCTGCTGTGGCAGAAGCAGAGCTGGCTCCATGTATCCAACAACTTATTTGAATCCTGCCCTTAATGTTTCCTTCCCCAGACTGTAAAATCGAATCTTTCACCTGCCCATCAATTTTGCAGTTAAAACTTTTGAGCGTTTGAGCCCTTGCAAAGTGTATCTTGCCAATATTACCTAGCAATAGTAATTGTCAGGAGTCGGAGTGAAGTCAGCAATAAAAAAAACAACCCACCAGTGTCAGTGAAGTTAACTCTTTATTCAAAGAAACCAAAACAGTGCAGGCCTGGTGATCACAGCATCTCTTCCCAGTAGGTCTTGCCCCAATGAGGCAGTTGCGAGGACTCTCAAGGTTTTTTCCCCCAAGTGACCAGAAACAGTGTTAGCACTCAACCAATCTCTGCCCTCTTCTCTGCACTTTTCATTTATCTGTGTGTTCTGGGAGACCAGTGGGGAGGGAAGCTGGTCGCTGCTGTAGGGGTAAACAGCCTGGCTTCCTCACCAGCCTGCCTCATCTCTGTCTCCTGCCAGCCTCATCTCCAGCCTCTGAATCCGGACTGCTCTCTGCCTTAGGCTCTTTCTGCTCACTAAACCCTGTTGCCTCTTCAGCTTCAGACACCTCCTCCCTTCATTCTGCTCCCTTTCACCGCTCTAACCACTCATTGTCATCCCACCACCAGTCCCCTGGCTCTGAGCCTTCTTCCCTTGGGGGTTCCTCAGCTGCTGTGACCTACCATTCCTCTGCATCCAGCCGGTCCATGACAGTAATAAACAAAAGAAAGCATAATTCCCATAGGCCTCTTGTGCTTAGTTTGAATATTTATTGCCTGGTGCACCAGAAACTACATTGTCACATTTTTCTGCAATGCAAACAGCTAGATGACTAACATTCTCAGATGGCTAGCCAACAGTTCCGAGTGAATAGATTAAACTTCTTCTTTATAAGTGTGACCTTGTAAAAACTATTTTAAATATAAATAGATGATGGCGGACCCAAGGAGACAAGCACACATTGTTTTGCTTATTTCCCATTCAATTCTACTCCTTTCCACTAGGTGGCACTCTGTAGATGCTTCTAAATTGGTTGCTTCTATTTTCTTTCTTTCTTTTTGTTTAAAGCCATCAAATTAGAGACTTCCCCACAAACCTCCATTGTTTATAGCCTGCCAGAAAAGCCAAGTGAATTAGACGGAGCAGTTCAGAAGATTAGCATTGTTAAATGTGTCACATATATCACTAATAAAGTTTCATTATTTACATCGCCAACTAGAAAAGCACTTATTTCCCAATCAATCAGTTCACAACTAAATAAACAATCATATAGGCATACAACATGAAATAAAGGCATTCCCAAATCAGATTTACTGGAGCTTGAAGAAAGAAAATAAAGTTTGTTGGCTGAAGGGGACCAGAGGCTCAGTGCTCCCCTTCCAACCAAAAAATCTGATGTTTTTGCAAGGAAAAAAAGAGAGAGAAAGGTTTACATATATTAGGCCTTATGACTCCATTGTTAAAAGCATAAGAGAATCTTGCATGCAAAAGCAGCTCCGCTATTTCAAATAAAATTAAAGTGGTGGCAAAGATTTCCAAGAGAGGAAGATTGTTAATATTAATAGCTGTTTTCCTCTGAAGCTGGGCCTGGGTGCTCGGGGGAGTGCTTATGAAATTTAAAGCTCAATGTGCCAAAATTGCTTTAAAGGCAGCTACAGAAAACAGCCGCTGAAAGTCATAGCTAACTATCTCTATGCAGCATTTATTTCATTCTATTTCATCCCTGGAAAGATTTAGACCCTACCTTTCTGCCACTAAGTGCTCACGGCAGCTTGCAACAATCAGAGCAGTCAGTCGCAGCAGGAAAAGAACAGTGAAACAAACAATTAAGAAATCCAATGAGAAAGAACAGAGACTGCAGGGGAAAGTCCAGTGACAGATAGGCTAATGGAGCAATCCGAAAGTCAGGGTGGTGGAGAGGAAACGTGTCAGGGGAACCACCACTTTTTAAGCCCTGCTGGCTCGCTTTGGCCAGGGCAGCACGCGCTGGTGGAAGTGGTGGATTCTTTCCACGCTTTATCCTCTCCCCTCATCCCATTGATTCCAAGGTGAAGGGATTTACTATGCTCCAGGCCCATTTTGTCATAAGCTGCTAGAAAAACTAGGAGACTGAGGATCCTGCAGATTTATGGCCACTGCTCACCCCAACACGCCCCTGACACCTTCTTCAAAGCATCCTGTTTCGAGCCTCACCATTGGTGGAACACCTGAAATATTTTTCACAGCAGATCCCTTTTTCTGCTGGAAAAAGAGGGAGGTCTCCATCAACTTACGCCACCTTCTAGGAAGCATAGGATTGCTCCCTAAACGTCTAATTAAGTATCTCAGTATAGGAAAGCTGAAGGAATTTCAGCTTGCTAGAAAGAACAATCTCACCTCTCCTTCCCCCAGTATTGTTCTGGGGGGTTCCCTGACCCCCCAGAAACAATTTGGGGGCATACTGGTAGAGGAGAGGGGGGAGCCCTGTTGCACTAGTGGAAGACCTTGCCCTCTCTTCCATTGTTGGAACTCAGTAGCTTAATCTGGCCCTTTAGCTGTAATTGTAATTTTAGAGCAAGATTCACCAAATGCGTCCTATCATCGCAAACCCTATGCAAGGGTTTCAGCTTGTGTGATAAGCGTTCCCTTTCTCTCCTCCACCTGCATCTCCCAAAACTGGCTTGGGGGTTCAAGAGAACCCTCAGAACAGTGGGAAGGGGGAGGAGAGAGAAATTGTTCCATCTCGCAAACTGCAAGGCTTTCACCACAGCATGACGTTGATTTCCTCCTGTACATTTAATCAGTTACAAAACTACTCAAGTTTAGCTTATGTATTATTATTATTATTATTATTATTATTATTATTATTATTATTATTAAAGTTTCTTATCTACCCTTCACCCTAAGGTCCCCGGGCAGGTTGCAGCAATTTAAAATTAAGATAAAGCTAGTTTAAAACAAATCACAGTCACAGGAATAGGGTGGGGCCCTGCCAATAGATATCTCAACTGTCCAAGGTCAGGGTAAAGAGGTAGATCTTCAGCCTATGGTGGAAACTATACAATGAAGGTGCCAAATGCACCTGTGTGGGAAGGGAATTCCACATCCTAGGAGCTGCCATAAAGAATGCCCTCTCACTAGGCCACCCCCCCAAAAAAAATGTCTGAGGGTGGTGGAGCTCTTCCAATCTTAATAGCCAAAAGGGTCTGTCGGGAAGTACCGTAGGCAGTCTTCCAGATACTAATGGAAACTTTGCTAAGTTAGGGACTAGGAGGGGCAAAGCAGTGGGGAGGGCAACATGGTGCAAATGCACTGAGGGAGCCAATCGAGTGCTCCTGCCGATACATTTGCATCACTCTGACCACCTCACCACCTTCCCCCTTTCCCTTTCCCTTCCCCTTCCAGTAAGAAAAAGTGAGTCACCTGCTGACTCAGCCCTACAGTCTGCAATCTACATAAACTGACAAGTGACACAGGATTGCCGTTATGACTTCAAAGTTTGGCTTTTCGTGTAAACATGAAATCTGCACTTTCACATTTGCATAGGGCAGGCATATTCATAAATGGAACTCCCTGCCTAGTGAGATCATTGTACTCTTTTCAGTGCATGCACAAAGCATTCTTGTTTAGAGAAGCCTACCCAGATGTTTAGAAACTTGTAATTTTAATCTGTGGTGTTGTTGTTTTTTTAAAAAAAATATGTTTTAAAGTATTTTTCCTTGATTTTATTGTTTTATCTTTTTGTAAATCACTTTGAGGGTTGTTGTTGTTGTGCATAAATTTTATGGAATAAATAAATCACTGCCCAATCACTTCTAAACGGCCTAGTGTTTGTTTTTTTTAGTCACTTTTATTTGATTTTACAAATATAAATTTATAACAAAACCAAATACATATCCATATAAAGAGATTTATCTGAATCTCGAGACTTCCGCTCATCCCCTCCATGGGTCCTATTGTCAACGTTTTCAGCTTCATATTACTTCATAGTCTATTTTTGTATCTATCCATGGTTTTATCTTGGAAGCCAAGGCAAAAAACCCACCTATTTTGACTCTGGTCTTTCTCTGTTTTGTGCTGCTGGTGCCAATGACCATGGATTGTATGCTGCCTGTAGCTGCACATTTTATTTTATTTATCTTTGTGCTCTACTGTTGATTTTCTGTCCCCAGTACTTCCTTTTTACCTATTCCTAGTCTACACATGTTCCCTATTGATTATACCCAGAGAAAATGACTTGGTTCTTAGCACCTTAGTCTATAGCTTCTCCTGAAGATGTTGTCACCTTGAACATGACCAGTATGCATCTTGCTTCATTATCACCTTCCCTGGAGCAGGGTGTGGTTCCAAATTTTGCTATCGATCTCTACCTTGGCTTATCTCCTGCCCATATAGGACCATGAGCCAACATCTAACTCTGACAGTTGTTGACCCTTCCAGTGTGTTAGATGTGTGGCATGAAGGGCTAAAACAATCTCTGAATCAGAAAGCGACACCCATGGCAGCATGTAATCAATGGGTCTTGTGAGTGCATTCATTTCCTTATTTCCCAAGAGGCATCAACATTATTTATCTCTGGTATAACTTAATTAGAAAAGTTAGACTTGCTGTTCTCTCACTTTGTTCTTTCTGCATCGGCAGAAATCCTTGTTGTTGTTGTTTAGTCGTGTCCGACTCTTCGTGACCCCATGGACCAGAGCACGCCAGGCACTCCTGTCTTCCACTGCCTCCTGCAGTTTGGTCAGACTCATGTTTGTACCTTCGAGAACACTGTCCAACCATCTCGTCCTCTGTCGTCCCCTTCTCCTTGTGCCCTCCATCTTTCCCAACATCAGGGTCTTTTCCAGGGAGTCTTCTCTTCTCATGAGGTGGCCAAAGTATTGGAGCCTCAGCTTCACGATCTGTCCTTCCAGTGAGCACTCAGGGCTAATTTCCTTAAGAATGGATGCGTTTGATCTTCTTGCAGTCCATGGGACTCTCAAGAGTCTCCTCCAGCACCATAATTCAAAAGCATCAATTCTTCAGCGATCAGCCTTCTTTATGGTCCAGCTCTCACTTCCATACATCACTACTGGGAAAACCATGGCTTTAAATATACGGACCTTTGTTGGTAAGGTGATGTCTCTGCTTTTTAAGATGCTGTCTAGGTTTGCCATCGCCTTTCTCCCAAGGAGCAGGCGTCTTTTAATTTCGTGACTGCTGTCACCATCTGCAGTGATCATGGAGCCCAAGAAAGTAAAATCTCTCACTGCCTCCATTTCTTCCCCTTCTATTTGCCAGGAGGTGATGGGCCCAGTGGCCATGATCTTCGTTTTTTGGATGTTGAGCTTCAGACCATATTTTGCGCTCTCCTCTTTCACCCTCATTAAAAGGTTCTTTAATTCCTCCTCACTTTCTGCCATCAAGGTTGTGTCATCTGCATATCTGAGGTTGTTGATATTTCTTCTGGCGATCTTAATTCCGGCTTGGGATTCATCCAGCCCAGCCTTTCTCATGATGAATTCTGCATATAAGTTAAATAAGCAGGGAGACAATATACAGCCTTGCTGTACTCCTTTCCCAATTTTGAACCAATCAGTTGTTCCATATCCAGTTCTAACTGTAGCTTCTTGTCCCACAGAGAGATTTCTCAGGAGACAGATGAGGTGACCAGGGACTCCCATTTCTTTAAGAACTTGCCATAGTTTGCTGTGGTCGACACAGTCAAAGGCTTTTGCATAGTCAATGAAGCAGAAATAGATGTCTTTCTGGAACTCTCTAGCTTTTTCCATAATCCAGCACATGTTTGCAATTTGGTCTCTGGTTCCTCTGCCCCTTCGAAATCCAGCTTGCACTTCTGGGAGTTCTCTGTCCACATACTGCTTGAGCCTGCCTTGTAGAATTTTAAGCATAACCTTGCTGGCGTGTGAAATGAGTGCAATTGTGTGGTAGTTGGAGCATTCTTTGGCACTGCCCTTCTTTGGGATTGGGATGTAGACTGATCTTCTCCAATCCTCTGGCCACTGCTGAGTTTTCCATACTTGCTGGCATATTGAGTGTAGCACCTTAACAGCATCATCTTTTAAAATTTTAAGTAGTTCAGCTGGAATACCATCACTTCCACTGGCCTTGTTATTTGCAGTGCTTTTTAAGGCCCATTTGACTTCACTCTCCAGGATGTCTGGCTCAAGGTCAGCAACCACACTACCTGGGATAGTTCATCCTTACGTGCCATTAATTGGAAACTTCAGTTGTGCCAAAGTCACTTCAAAATTCTTGACCCAACTGTTGGCTTCAGCCAAGGAGAATGAGGGTGTGGGCTCTGCTCCATTGCCATGGTACTACTTCCACAACCTATAAGGTCTTTGTGAGGTTTTATGTATTTAAAGATGTAGAGAGGGATCAGCGATCTATGAAACAAGAGCTTTAGGGCTGATGAAGTGTATACTATGGAGTTGCTATGTGCTGACAAGCACAGGCAACCAACTGCAGTTTAGAGTAAATAAATGAATTTACGAGGAGTAAGAGAGCAAGACTGCTGATAAAACAGAAAAATATACTGTACTCAGGAGGAAGCAATTTGAACTTGAGCCCTAATATTTTATACAAGGGAATATTGAATTTAAGGAAAGACTTATTCATTCATTTGCCTTTTTAACTTTCTGAAGTGCTTTTATTGACTGATTTTGTTGGTGTCACTGTAACAATATTTTTTTCTTTATTTACTTCCCTTAGCACAAGTTGCTGCAGGAAATTATTTTGCATTCATTTGTTTCCAACATATATTTTTAAAGGTAAAAAAATAATAATGTATACACTGTGGACCAGAATTATATGGCTATGAGAGGTGTGTTATTGATCTGTAATGGTGGAAACTACAGTGGTACCCTGCAAGACGAACGCCTCGGAAGACGAAAAACTCGCTAGACAAAGGAGTTTTTCGTTTTCTTAGCCGCTTCACAAGACACATTTCCCTATGGGCTTGCTTCGCAAAACGAAGCTTGCCCCACAAGCTCCAGGGATAGCTGGGAAGCGCAGCGCGTCTTCCCCACTGTCCCCGGACCTCTTTTGAAGAAAGGGGCAGCGGGGAGAAGATCGCTTCTCCCCGTTGCCAGCCCCGCAATCTCCGGGGACAGAGAGGAAGGCACGTGCGCCTTCCCCTCTGTCCCCGGACCCCTTTTGAACCAAGGGGCGGCAACGGGGAGAAACGATCTTCTCCCTTCCACCCCTTGCTTCAAAAGAGGGGACAGAGGGGAAGGCGCGCGCACCTTCCCCTCTCTCCCCGGACCCCTTTTGAACCAAGGGGCGGCAACGGGGAGAAGCGATTCTCCCCGCTGCCCCTTCCCTTGCTTTAAAACAGGTCCGGGGACAGAGGGGAAGGCGCGCGGCGCTTCCCCTCTGTCCCCGGGCGGTCTCCATAGGAACGCATTGATTGATTTTCAATGCATTCCTATGGGAAACCGTGCTTCGCAAGACGAAAAACTCGCAAGAAGAAAAAACTTGCGAAACGAATTAATTTCGTCTTGCGAGGCACCACTGTATTAGGAAATTATGGAACCTTTTCCCAACCTGGTGCCCTCCAATTGATTTGGATTACCACTCCCAACAGCCCCCCCTGATGTGACAAATGGTCAGGACTGATAGGAGTTGCATTCCAAAACATCTGCAAGGCACCAGTTTGGGGGAAACTGGTTTAAAAATATGCTCTAATGCAGCCCAATACCCCTGGGAATTCACCAGCATATGCTGTGGAAAAGTGAGCATACTGGTGTATTTGGAACACAAGAAACTGCCTTTGTCTCTTCACGCTCACTGACTACACTGATTGGCAATGGATGCCTGCTTTTTGGGAGAAAAGCAATGACAAACCTAGACAGACAGCATCTTAGAAAGCAGAGACATCACTTTGCCAACAAAGGTCCATATAGTTAAAGCTATGGTTTTCCCAGTAGTGGTGTATGGAAGTGAGAGCTGGACCATAAAGAAAGCTGATCACCAAAGAATTGATGCTTTTGAATTGTGGTGCTGGAGGAGACTCTTGAGAGTCCCATGGACTGCAAGAAGATCAAACCTATCCATTCTGAAGGAAATCAGCCCTGAGTGCTCACCGGAAGGACAGATGCTGAAGCTGAGGCTCCAATACTTTGGCCACCTCATGAGAAGAGAAGACTCCCTGGGAAAGACGCTGATGTAGAGAAAGACTGAGGGTACAAGGAAAAGGGGACGACAGAGGAAGAGATGGTTGGACAGTGTTCTTGAAGCTACTAACATGAGTTTGACCAAACTATGGGAGGCAGTGGAAGACAGAAGTGTCGGACATGACTAAATGACTAAATGTTTTATTACAAACAACTTTAATGGAAGCTGCTGCCCACTAGACCTCTCAAGTGCTCTTAATGTCTCAAGGCTATCAAGGTAGTGTGTGAGAGTTAATGTTACAGGAACAACTGACACATCATAGTATGCTTTTGAGATGGTGAATGGTGAAATATGATGATTCTATGGTCATATGGTTTCCATTTATTATGTGTGTAAACAAAAACAATGGAGACTTTTTCCTTTTTGGAAGGATTTGCTGAAATGTAAAGCATGGGGAAGATGGTGAATGTATAGGGGTTCTCTGTCTGTAAGTAAGTGGCTGTTATCATTTCACTGTATATTTAGCCCTGCATGAGTCATACACTGCTGTGCACTGCCTGTTACTCTGTTCTTAATGTTTTGTAGATTAAAACGTTTAAAATGTGCAAACAATAACAAGGTGCTTGTCAGGTTGCTGGCAACATACTGAACATAACTGCTTTGGGTTGTGCACTTGTAAGACAAAACCAGTCCATGAATGCATGAAATCCAAAACTATGCTGATCAATGGAAGCTTTGCTATTGGTTCCATGCCAATGTTTGTCACTTGTTTAATTAGAATGTAAATTGTATTGAGATGCAAAGCATCTCCAGACTTTCAGTATTGGGGAAAAATGATTCAAGGGCATACCAGGAAAGTTAGGTTTGCACAATTAAAGTGGGTTGAAGAGCTCTGTCACCCTAGCACAACAAATCTACCTTAAAGAAGAAAGTGATGTTTTGCAATTAAAAGCGAAGCAGAAATGCATTGGAAATGGTGAAATGAACAAATGTTTAACAGGAAGAAAGACATCCTGCAAGCAAGTCATTATGATTTCTCATTGTCATATAACCACCTCACAAACCAATCAGAACAAATGTTCAATAAAGACGTGATATAATCTAACTTCTGTGTAAACTTTGAGCAAGCAAATCAGGATGACTGCTTAATAAATATATTGTCTGGAGGAACCTGAAGAAATTGAACAGCTTAATGGGAAGGAATATTCTATCTATGTTCTTGTGGCAAATGGAATTGAAGGTAGGGGATTATAGAGCCAGTTCAGCTGATAGGGAAAGCCATGGTAGTATACAGAGTCCCCCCCCCACTCATGCAGCTATATTTGGGGGGGGGTGTGGAAGAGCAAACTTTACTATGTTTATATAAATATATCTGTTCCCTCCAACAAATTTTGACTTGAAAATCCAAGTGAATGAACGTTTGGCACAGCCCTAATTGTACCTTGTTAGGTATGAACCGACAAACTCTCCCAGCTTAATGTGTTACAGAAGGAACTCGTTGACATAATGACATATCACTCATCCAAACCATTCTCTGTTTGGCATTTGTGCCACCAACAATAGTGGCATTTCTACCTCTTTGAGTGGGAATTCTGCCATTCCAGCAGACGGCACGAATATAGGAGCCAGGAGAAGGATATACATTATGAATTCCAAATGGCTTAGCTAAGGGCAGGCTTCCAAACCCTGGTGAAACAGCTGTCATCTCTGAGCTTCTGCACTTAGGGTGAGAGGTGGTCTGGAATTACCTCAGCAAGACTAATGAGTTCCTGGACTGGAAATAAAGCAAGAAATTGTTCCTGTGGGTGCCATTGAGGGAGGTTTTGTGGCTGTGCTGTCCAAAGGAGGGGGCTTCCTTACAATGTCACCTAACCCAAAGTGGATTGGATTAGAGGTCAATGATAACCATCAATTAAAATTGATATTTACTGCTGTTTGCTCCCTCAGCCTCTAGATATTTTCGACTGTACATGTTGGTATCTTGAAGCATAGTGAGGTTCTATGAAGCATACTTTTGAGCTGAAATGTTTTGAATTTAAAAAGTTTACAATAAAAGTGAAATATATGAAATACAATTCAAATGTTTTATAGATGCTGCTTATTAAACTTCAAAATAAGCAAAAACATTGAAAACCTACAGAAAAGGGGGGGGGGATAGAGATCAATAGTGTGATCTCTCAATCAGGATCAGCAGGACATGGTTGACTTCCTGCGGCAAGCATGGGGCTGTTGAAGGGTGAGGTGGGGGAAAAATAAGTTTGTGTCAAGCCATGCTCCAGGCAGCCATTTTGTGTTATGCCAACTCCCTCCATGATAGCCTTTTTGCGACTGGTGCCCACAACAGTTTACCCAAATGAAACATTAATTTAACGAAGATAACATACAAACATGCATTATATCGAGTAAAATGCTTGCAAAAAAGTGTACATTATATACAGAAATGCATTTATTAGACAAACTTTTATTAAAATGCTGATGAATTTTCATGAGGGTTTTTTAAAAAACAACAACAACAACAACAACAACAACAACAACAACAACAACAACAACAACAAATCACTGCAGAAAGGTGGAGAACTAAATTTAAGATGGGGGGCAGAAACTGAGAACACTGATTTTTTTTAAAAAAAGAAAACTTCCATTCATAATTGACACTATATGAACAGATTGTTTATTCTGAATATTGATGCCTATAGCCTTCTCATTTATGATTTCCCTACTCACACATATTTTGTGCAATATTTTTTAAACTGCAAACATTGTCCAGAATTCCTGGATAACTTTGGCATTCAAGAGCCACACATTGAGAATCTTTAGTTTGTGAGGCAGCTTCCAATTAATTAGGAAACAACAACAGTTAATTAATAATAACTAGGCAGCATTTATAAACCTTCCTGTGTCCCTTCTGGGAACCAGGTGGAAAAAAGAAATTGGTGATTAGCAGCTTGAAGAGACAGCTTATTTTCCTCTTTACTTTTCTTTGTTGTTGGTCCCAGGCACACTATGGCTCTAACAACAACAAAAAGTTATATTGCCATTAATTAGGAGCTCTTGATTAAGGCTTAAAAAACAATAATCATTGCTGGGTTGACCATAACTGCATCTAATGGTTGTTTCAAGCCTGCCTTCAGCTCATAAGCTTGTCTTCTACTCTTGTTTAAGCTGTTTTTAATGCTGTGTTGTATATTGCTGTAACCCAACCTGGCACCTTCTGATAAAGGGTGAATAATATATAAAATAATAATAGTTCGTCTCCCAAGACAGACTGGTGCCAACCAATAAGAGCAGTACGAAATATGGTTGACAATCTATCATTCCTTGGTTTAAAAATTTCTTTGTTTAATTGGGAACAACTTTTCTAAACTCATAGAATGGTAGAATGGCAGCATTTTGGAGTTCAACTGGACCTTGAAGGTCAACTAATCCAAACTTCTGCTCAATGTAGCATCTACAATGCAGGACATCATCACAGCATCTCTGACAGATGGTTCTGCAGCCTCAGTTTAAATACCTGCAGCAAAGGAGGACCCACCACCTCCCAAAGCAGTCTGCTTCATTGTTGAACAGCTCTTGCAGTTCAGGCATTCATCTTGTAAGTGTTATTCAATGGACCAAGTAACAAGGCTAATGCTAAGGTACTTTGGGCTCCTTTCCAATGGCATTGTAGTCCAAAGTACATGCATTGGGCAGCAGGTGCACATTTTCAGGTTTCGTTGAAACAGCACAGCTCAAAGGCTTTCATCCTTGAATACATTTAAGATAAAATCCCAGATATTCAGATACTTCAGTAATTGTTGTAGTTACGCTTTTATACATCTCAGTAACCAAAGACACAGGTTCCTTTGCATGATAATCACATGTGGCTTGAAAAACAAGCAAGACTCTTCTCTGTCCTCTCCAAATGTCAACATGCTGGTGCAGCTAAATTCTTAGCAGATACAGTCATTCCTTGGGGAGCGAAGGAAGCTACTTTAACCTGAGTCAGACCATTGGTCTGTCCAGCTCAGACTTTTTCACTGGTGACACTAGAGTTGTGACACATTGTTCCTGCTGAAATATGAGAAGCTTCGTCAGCACTGACATTTTGCCAGATCTCGAAGACACATCTGTTCAGACAAAGAGTGTTCTCATTCACAGAGAACATGTGTTGCGGTGGGGTCTGGCAGGCCACCCCTCTGTTGCTGGGCAGGTTAGTTTGGATGACCATCTGAAGTGATTGGGCGGTTGGGTTACTGGGCAAATTTTGGTGTTGTCATTTAGGGGGATGGACCAAAGGTTATAAAATTAAGTCATGCAGCACTGACTGGGCTCTTTTGCTGCATGCATTGGATCACCCACCCTCCCTCCCTAATTTAGGGATTTTGGTTGACCTTGCTATGCCTGACATGGGGTTGCCTGCTTTTGGGGCAGGGGCCTGGTAGGAATGTTGTCCAATTGGCTGATTGGCTGGTGCCATTTGGTTTTTGCCTACTGCATAGCAAATTGTCACAACTTGTAAGGTTGCGATTAGGCATTGGTTTAAAAAATGGTTGGTGGAGGGGTAAGGATTGTCAGTGCCTGCCCCTCCAATGCTGCTGCTGCTGCAAGGGAATTCAGTTAAAGGAATCCAGGGGCTTGCCATTCTTTCGTCCGTGCCCCTGAATGGGCTTAGGGCCGTGCGAGCCCCCGGGAGCATGCGGAGAGGGTCTGCTGCCCGGCTCCATGCTCTCCCCAATATTGTTTCCCCTTACTGGTTTTCGCTGGAATCTGGGTCAGTTCTGTCCCGGGGCGGGGGACAGATAGTCGGAACCAATGCCTAAGCAACCACTCACATTTATGTATTTTAATAAAGTTGTGGCCAAAATTATGCCAAAATCCTTAAACAAAAATTATGTGTGAATTGTGAATTATTTAGGGGTGGCTTGGGGGACCTCGACACGCAAGCTAATCTCCTGACTTGAACCTCTGGTTTCAACTGCTGTTTAATTGTTTTGCTGATTTAATGGGTATGTTTGTGGTACATACTGTCTCAGGGCAGTTCACAGAACAAAATCAAAAGATAAAACCACAAAATAATCAAAATATAAACAACAACCCAATAGCCCCCTTCCCCCCAAAAAAACTCACCACATTTTAAAATTCTGCACTAACTGAAGTTTCCAAACCGTCTTCAGAGGCAGCCCTATGTATAACACATTGCAGTTCTCTAACCTTGAGGTTACCAGAGCATAGAAAACAGTAGTTAGGTGGTCCCTGTCCAGATAGGGGCATAGCTGGGCCACCAGCCAAAGCTGATGGAAGGCACTCCAGACCACTGAGGCCACCTGAGCCTCGAGCAACAGCAAAGGATCCAGGAGTACCCACAAACTACAAACCTGCTCCTTCAGAGGAAGTGTAACCCCATCAAGAGCAGGCAATCTCCCACCCATCTGGTCTACAGAACTATCCACTAATGGTGCCTCAGTCTTATCTGGATTGAGTTTCAGTTTGTTGGCTGTGTTGATTTATACTTTAATTCATTCATAAAATTAATTATTGCATTGTATCATAACCAGTCTCAATTTTTCAGAACCTCAGTAATCTGTAGAATTATGGTTAATTGGAATAGCAAGTAAGCAATGTTTCTAATCACAAGTGTACTGCGGCTATTATTTTATTTATTTTATTATTATTTTTAACCATGCTTCCAGATTGTTAAGAAATGTGATGTAGACTTGCCAGGGGAACTGGGGATGGTTTATTCAACACAATGTGTGCTTTGTGATTATTATGAACTGTTTTTTTTTTTATTATGGCCATTTCGTTTTCCCTTTGAATATTTTACTTTACTCGAACAACCGAGAAAATGAATTTTACACCAGATAATTATGAATTGATATGAATTACACCTCATACATATGGATGATGTTTTGTGAACTGGAAACAAGTGGAGATATAAATGTAGTCAGAGAAAGGTTTCCATTTAAATGTCCAGATACATATGGTAGCACACAAATCTCCTTAATATAATGATATCCATGGAATTAAGAAGCTGCTGCCAGGTTTGGCTTTAGACAATAATTTATAATGTTTACTCAGAAGTCAGGCCCACTAAAGTTCAATGGAACTTACTCTCATGAGAGTGAGCTTAGCAACCCTAGTCATGTGGACTTTGCTTACACTGAACTATTTTGTTTCCTTCCCTTTTTTTTTTTAGAGAGATACTTAATGATTTGCAAGATGGCAAATCAACCCTTTGCAAAGAGTTATGCGTGTCTGACTTTTCCGGGTCCCACAGAAGTAAATATATTTAACTGCTACCAGAAATGTTTCATAATTCAAATTCATTTTTTGATCTCACCGAAAACTCAATAGCAGTCGCATAAAGCCCATATTACAGAAGTCAGTTTGAGAAAGTCATATAGAACAAATGTCCCCAACCTAGTGCCCTGGATCCAGATGTTTTAGACTCCAACTTCCATTCCAAGATAGCATGGCCAATGGTCTGGGGTGTTTGGTGTTGTAGAACAAAACGTCCAGAGGGGACCAGATGGGGAAGTTTGGTCTAGAAGCTAAACATTGTGTTACTCTTAAGATAAATTTACCTTAACATGGGTATCTTTAATGGAGTCATTAGCAGGTGGGGTAAAGGTAAAGGGACCCCTGACCATTAGGTCCAGTCGTGGCCGACTCCGGGGTTGCGGCGCTCATCTCACTTTACTGGCCGAGGGAGCCGGTATACAGCTTCCAAGTCATGTGGCCAGGATGACTAACCCGCTTCTGGCGAACCAGAGCAGTGCACGGAAACACCGTTTACCTTCCCGCCAGAGGAGTACCTATTTATCTACTTGTACTTTGACGTGCTTTCAAACTGCTGGGTTGGCAGGAGCAGGGACCAAGCAACGGGAGCTCACCCCATCGTGGGGATTCGAACCGCCAACCTTCTGATCAGCAAGCCCTAGGCTCTGTGGTTTAACCCACAGTGCCACCCACGTCCCAGCAGGTAGGGTAGGTTGGTCATATTCCTGGTGCTTACCAGGACGTAGAGAGGAGATGGGGAGGTTGGTGTAGTGCAGGCACACTGGCAGAAGCACCAAATTGGCTCTGCTAGGGCATTTGCCCTGCACTGACCAGCCCCCCTTGCCCTCTACATTCCATAAACACAGTAATGCAACCAAGCAGAGGTCATGTAAGCGCCATCACCCCACTGTAACATCCATCTGAAGATGACAGGATTCAGATTTGAACCACTACATATAAATTGACTCTGCTACATGGTTGCATTATACTAAGTCAGAACATTGGTCCATCTAACTCACTATTGCCAGCACTGACTAGTAGCAGCTCTCCAGGAAGGAGTCTTTCCCAACCATGCCCATAGATATGGATTGGATCCGGGACCTTTAGTATGCACAGTATGTACTCTGCCATTGAGCTCTGGCGCTTCCCACTTGTCTACTGTGAAGAGTTATCTTAGTTATCATATGCTACCCATAAATACCTCCCTTATCTTCCAGGGTCTGTACAGTGAAAATGAACGAACATGAACCAATAAGAAATTGGTCATATCATCAGTACAAAAGCTAGTGAAACTATGAATGATTGACAGTGTTGAAACATAGTAAAATAATCCAGTAGCCTGAGGCCTTTTTCCAATGGCTTAATCTGTACTGCAATACACCACCTCTCTCTCTCTCTCTCTCTCTCCACTAAATTATTGATGCATTGTAATTCCAAACACAGAATAGTATTCATTTGTATGCATTTTCAATATGACTTCTACTTTAATTTTTTTAAGTAATTCCCCCAGTCGCACATTTTCTAAGCAACAATCACTCGACAAATATTTTAAAACTACATCCATCAGCAATGGATGTAGAGAAAAATAAAAATAAAATCTAATCTTTCACATGAAAAAGGAAGTGGGGGAATAGCTGTAGATGAATCAGTGTCAGCTAAAAGTATGCAAAGGTGTAAACACATGACATTGGGAACTTGGCTTAATTCCTCTGCTGAAAAATCATTACCTGTATTAGAGCTGCATCAAATATTCTTCAGTCCCAAGTTCTAGGTAGAAAGTAGCTTTTTGTTCATCTGACTCATTATATCTTCTTGGTCCTTTTAAGTGTGGTTGCTTCCTATGGTTGCTGCTGCGCCAGCACCACAGTTTCATTCTGACTGTTGATGTTCCTGCTTCCCAGATTAATCACTTTGGTGATCCTACATAATGAAGACTCCTCAGTCAATCGGATGGCATGTGACCATTCAGATTTGGCTATGCAATTATGTGATTGATGGAAAGTGAGGGCTATGTAAATGAATGAGTGCACACTTTCACAGGAAGTGCTAAAAGATGACTGAAAAGGGGAAGTGTTTGGGGCAAAGCTGAATATGTTTGCTGAAGGGAAAAAACCCAACTGAATCATTTTGGCTTAGCACTACTAACCTGAGTGTTCAGTATTGAAGATCTGTTGTGGTATTCTTATTCCTTCGCATTGCTACTGAATTGATAGAGAGAGCTGTGCATGAAAGGGGAGGCAGAAGTAGGATACAGTTGCTCTGGGCCAAAGTTCTATATTGGCGTCATAATACAGTGGTACCTCTAATTATGAACTTAATTTGTTCCAGAGGTCCATTCTTAACCTGAAACTGTTCTTAACTAGAGACATGCTTTCACTAATGGGGCCTCTTGCTGCCACTGTGCCACCAGCACACGATTTCCATTCTCATCCTGGCGCAAAGTTCTCAACTCGAGGTAACTCTTCCAGGTTAGCGGGTTTGTAACCTGAAGCATTTGTAACCTGAGGCATTTGTAACTCGAGGTACCACTGTAGCCCTGTTTGGGTGTTCAAGCAACAGATGCCCCTTCCAGCATCCTCATTTTGCCTGTGCTCCCCTGAACTTCTCACAGATCAGCAGAAGTCACCGTTTCTCTGGTTAGCCTGAGAAAACAGAATTGCCAAGAGCATGGAGGCTTCCAGCTATATTCAGAAAGAACTGTAATTAGAGAGAAGCACCCTTCAGACTTTCATGTTCAATGTGCAAAGGTCGCATGTGGGGATGGGGATATTGGGGAGGGGTCTTGTGGGTGTGTCTTTGAATGCTTGAATGTGACTGTTACTGAAACAGAAGCAAAAAGCCTTTTGTGGTTTACTACAAGTGATTTTTAAGGGCCATTGGTCTGAAGTTACCATAGAAATTCAAGGCTAGCAAACATTTCTCAGATGAGTTCTGCATATCCTGCTTGAACTACAAAATTGTGCGAAAATGATAAATTATTTTCTTATGTATTCTTATTCTAGACAAAAATAGTTTCTTGGAAGGAAAAGGCTCTGGTGTTTGTTCTCATTTGCACTGATGATAATCTAGGTTCATTGTTCCATAAATGCATCCATTCCCCATCTTCCTATCAGGCTTTGCTAAGTTGCTGCAGCCTCTGACTGTATGCTCTTGTAAACAGACAAAGCAGAGGTTGTGAGACAAATACAGATATGTCAGCAAAAGACAGTTACAACTTTAGGATAAGGCTGAGGACTTTGTAACTGTCAGACTGCAATTTTTCCTTTCTATCAGCTGCCCTAGTCAGCTTTTAATTGTACTGTGCCATGAGGTTGCCTTGGTAGGAAGGGGTATGTTGATTCACCCTATATCTCTGCTGGGCAATATATGCCATACTGTATTACTTTTCTCCTCATCATTCTTCCCTAAAAGGTCACAGGCACCATTTTGTTCTCAGCTGAAAAACTCAGCCTGTTAAATCACCCTCAGAGCTGTCCATTAGCAGGTCAGGCATCTGTGGAAAATTTGTCATTGCTCATTACTACTGAATAGATCAGGGCACCACACATCAACACACTGATTTATGGTGGATCAAAAGCCACACTAGTCTTTGGAAATTGTCTGTAATCTTGGAGAAGACCATGAGTTGGGTCCTGCACCATCAAAGTTAATGGCCACCTTACAAGAGACTTCAGTAAGTATTAAAAATTAAATGGAAATGAATTATTCAGAATTAACTAGCAGCAGTTATAGTGGGGGGGGTCACTATTGTGACATCCATAGGTGCAATGATATCCTTGAGAACTTTCCCTGATACCCACAAAGCCTCTAAGCCCAATATATTTGTCTCCTTCTGTCTTTGTATGAGGAGGTGATCTGGAGGAAGGTGAAGAGAAGTGATTAGAAAAGGTGGCACCCAAAGCACTTGAAAATCCAAATGTTCCCATGGGCCTAAAAAGTTTGGTGACACCTTCCGTTTGCTGACATTTGCTTCAGAGGGGGAGCATAAGACAGGAATAGGGGGAAGCACTTTTAGTGTGTCAGGTTCCTTGCTCAGTTCCTGGAATCTCTTGTTTTGGGAAGGAGAAACTGGGTAATCTGCTCTAATCTATGAAAGACCACTAGTCAGATTCAGACTACATCTACAATGGTTTCTTTATTTTCATTTATTTTAAGCATTTCTATGCTAGACTTCTTTTCCTGAACTTTATCTTATTTTTAACCTGATGAATGATTATAACTTTCCTAAGTTGGAAAGTTATTGGAAGATATTGGTGGGTGAGAGGCCTGGGCCTAATCAGGGCTGGTTCTAGATAAAAGATGCCTCTGACAAGCTCTGTTTTCACATGCCCTCTCCATTTGTTCAACTTTGAGTTGTATCCAGTGAAGCCTATTCAGAGCACACACACTGAAATGGGTCTACTCTGGATATGGGTCTACTCAGTGGGTCTACTCTGGATATGACTTCATAGGATACAAACTCATTTTTACTACATTGCTCATTTCACAACCTTGATATACAAGCATGATCAATGTTGTTATTCTAGACAAAAATGCATGTTTGATGTGATCACACTACTCATAGTTTGTTGAATGGAAACTGTGAAGGATGGCCATCCCCTTTGTCCTATGAGGCAGACCTGGCTGACACACATTTCTTAGATTTATTTATCATTTGGCTCCTTCCATTTCCTCCTTTAGAACATCTAAGTCTAATTAAGGAAGAAAATCAGAGTTCCATATTTGCCCGAAGAGGCAAAACTTTTAGCAAGTCTACTATTAGGAAGTATATAGTCTATTATTAAATTCCCCTCTCCTTCTAAGCATATAGCATGGTCAAGCAATTTAGCACATGAATGGAACAAATCCATGGGGCATGCAAAGATCCTGTCCAAATCAAAAGGGGTTTCAAGGAATGGAGTGAGACACATAAAAAATATTTGTAGAGAAAAATAACAATGTTAAACAAACATGTCCTTAGGTGGGCTTAGTTTCATTGGTGTGGGGAGTCAATTCTCCTGTAGGATATAATACAGTGTACTGCTGATGCACAGCTTACTTAAATGATATTGCTGATGGCATCAGTGCCGGGCCTAGGCTTTTAAAAGCTTCCTGAATTAGCTCCCTTCTGTCTTCATGAAGTCCATTTGAGAAAGTAACTTCTATAACACATGATTTGCTATGCAGACAGTATAAATGAACTGTGGAGTCAGAAATTAAAAAGCTTTTATAGCATATTCTAAATAGTGTTTATGGCTTTGTAGTGCTACCTAAGATTGGCTACCATCCAAATAATTATAAGCTCTGCCAGGATATATTTTGTTGACAAATAGGCTGTGAAGCTTTTGTTGCAGCTTACGTATATCTGCGAGCTAAGCTACCTGTTTAGTGGGCAGGCAAACTGTCCAGTAGTATCACTACATTATCACATAGGAATAGGAGAGGGTACTAAAGACCCTCATATGTATTCCAGCCTGTTCCTGCCTGTTTTGCCTCCCTATCATGGTACCTACCATGCAGTATCAAGGTACCAAAGTCTGCTCAACAATGGAAGTGGCTACTTCTTACAACTTTTCATCCTCGGATATCACAAAGCCAACCAAATTAGAAATTCCATCAGTTAATTGGCCTGGTTCACACATAATGCTAAGCCATGGCATAAAGGTAAAGGGTAAAGGGACCCATGACCATTAGGTCCAGTCGTGGCCGACTCTGGGGTTGCGGCGCTCATCTCGCTTTACTGGCCAAGGGAGCCGGCATACAGCTTCCAGGTCATGTGGCCAGCATGACTAAGCCGCTTCTGGCAAACCAGAGCAGCGCATGGAAACGCCGTTTACCTTCCCGCTGGAGCGGTACCTATTTATCTACTTGCGCTTTGACGTGCTTTCGAACTGCTAGGTGGGCAGGAGCAGAGGCTGAGCAACGGGAGCTCACCCCATCGCGGGGATTCGAACCACCGACCTTCTGATCGGCATGTCCTAGGCTCTGTGGTTTAACCCACAGCGCCACCCGTATCCCTCAAGCATGGCATAGTGTGCTATATATTCTGGAAAGCAGTTTGTTTGTTTATCCATCTGTCGTTTCTCTATAGGTTCAGCTGCCTCTTGAGATCTTGTTGCTAAACTTGTCATGAGGATTCCTGGGGTGGGGACAGTGGCCTTCAATGATGTTGGGAAGCTGCCCCCCCCCCAAGCCTCATAGCTGCATGGTGTTTTTTTTCTGTCTGGCTAGTAGCTGGAGAGAAAAGGGACAATGACAATCTCACTATACCTGCAATTAGATGAAAAAAACCCCAGACATAGTTTTATGCCGTGCAAATAAGGCAACATCTAAATTGGCTCTGAATATACACTGAAACATGAGGTCAGGATCCACATGGACTTTGTAAAAAAGACAGCTGCTGTGTTGTTTTATGGCTGAAACACCAATTGTGTGAATTAGCTTTAGTTTCCAATTGTACTGTTCTGCATTTCTTTCCAGTCAACCTCTGTCTCGTACAGTCACAACCCTATGGAGAACACTATTTGTAATTGTTTGTCACAGTGGTGACTTTCGTTATTATCAACAACATCATCAGCAGCAGAGAGCATCTTTCATGACCACGGGACTGTAATCATTGATGATTATGACCTTTATCTAATTTAAATGCACATGTGAGGGATTCTTGGCCAGTATAAATTGACTTAGTTTCTGTGGGGTATAGTGAAGCTGGGCAGGTAGTATGCCAGCTGAAGAGCTTTCCTAGGAGTGCTTTCACTTTAATGTTTGTGTCCATCAGGGCTTTACAGAAATGGTAACCAAGCAACATACAGGGATACATTTTATAATGCTTCTTATCTCTACCTCCCTAAACAAGTGCACTACCAGAATATATTACTGGTATATTCTCCCTGGGTTGTGCCATAAGCCTCTACTTGAAACCTAGACTTCCCGAGTTCATAGTCCTAGGTGTATTGTCAAATGAGGCTTGCTGGTGTGTGATAAAATTGCTGGGACTCTGTGACCTCACCTCAATAAGCTCTTGCCTGGTGCTCATCAATCATGTATACTGTGCTCCCAGTAAGAGTGCTTGTAGCACTGTCTCCCTTAGAATAGAATAACAGCACCATATGCTCAGGTAGCAAGTAAGAGGTTATCTTTCATTTCCCAGGTTCTGAAAAGAGCAAAATTCAAAGCAGAGACACGTTATGGTAATAAACTCATATGCATATAGAACATGTTGCACGAAAATAGAATGCACGGCTTTTAGGAAGCTGCTGGGGCTATTGATTCAAAAATGTCATAACTTGTTAAAAAAAACCATAGAAACCTCAAAGTAGAACGGCTACTATGAAAATTAATGTCATATTCCAAATCTGCTTGGACTCCATCACCAGCTAATTTTGAAGTCAATATCTCATATTTGCTATAAGATTATCCAATCGATAGTGGTTTTGAGGTTGGAGGATTTTATAGACTTGCCCCTTATAATCAGTTTTGCAGTTCCTTAAACTATATTTCATTCAATAAGTTGCAGTTATGTAATTTGTTGGCATCCGTCTGTCTCGAGAGACAATGGGGTTGTGCCTCCAGGGGTGAAGTCAAACCGCTGTATTAGCAGCACTGAAGTGACCTCCCCAGGGCACAAGCCTGGGCTGTGTGTATGGAGGTCCTCAGCTGCCGAGAGGACAAGATCCCCCTCTTGGCCTTGTTGATGTGGTCCAAAGGAAAGCAGAGCAATACATTTGGCACCAGCTTGGCTGCAGGAGTTGCCACAAGGAGCATACAAGGCACTATCCAACCATTTTAGGGACTGTACTCTAGATTTGTGTAGGGTTCACTCCTCAGCTTTTTCTTCTCTTGAAAATATCCCACAAGGCAGCACAAGTTTAGGACCAGAGTTTTCCCTCTCCTGGATGGGCTGCCTTCCCAGGTTGATGAGCCCCATCTGCCTTAATAATGAATTTTGCAGTTTTGAAAAATTTAAATCACAATAAATAAGTTATAAGCATTTTATAACTTATTGATAATAATACTTAAATACGTTGCTCCACTCTTGCATTCCATCAGAGTTTCTTATTCCCTGTTGCCTCCTGTTTCCCCCCCTGTTTTTCTGTAATGTCCCCCACCTTTCTTCCTATTTAGTTCCTGGAAAAAAATGGAAGGGGCAGTGTTTAAAAAAATCAATTATTTTTTCCTTACTGTTTTCCTTGTTGTACAGCTTGGGGAAAAGATTTTGTCACCCCGCTTTTGCAAGAAAATTGGTAGGCTTCGTGTGTGTGTGTGTGTGTGTGTGTGTGTGTAGCACACTAAAGGAATTGCTTTAACTTGCTTTCCTGAACAGTAGCTGAATAATCTGTTGTACTACAAACCCCACCCCACACCCCTCTGTATACCATAAAACCCAGTGGCGCTTACTTCAGAACTGGCCTGCACAGAATTAGGAAGTCTTATCTGAGGCAAAAACTGAATAAAAACGAACCTGAAGCACACAGATTTTGAGGGCTATAGGAGGTACAAGAGGATGGTGAAGTTTCCTTGCATGAGTAAAAGCATATTGCACTCGTGCTGGAACAGCATTGGATACATCCCATAATTTATATGTAATAGCAGCATTCCCTTCTAAACCATATAAATCACAATACTAAGCAGGCTAAATCTTGCTGCTATTCATATTTTAAGACTACTCATTTTTCTACTGTCAATGACTATACATACACTTAAATCCTATAGGATTAAAAAAAAACATTACAAATTATCAGGAGCTGAAGACTTTGTTAATAGACAAAAGAAAAATGTTAAGCTTGGAAAGGCAAGATGGAAGGCAAAATAAGATAATTAAAGTAAATGAAGATTGAATGGAATAACTATGTAAGGCAAAGGATAATGGATTTAAGACTACACTAGTTTCAGATATGGCATTATAAAATCAACATGATTTTAGGTATGCAATATTGCAATAAAACTTTGACCAGGGAAAACCTTTAATTAGAATTCTTATTTTTCAAGACAATGGACAGTATTACTAACACATGGCATTTGGTATTAAACAGTTTTCAATTCTTCACATCAAAAAATCAGAAACTCAAATAATAAGACAAATGGAATTCAAGGAAGTTGGGTGCAAACGCTTCTATCATAAGTAGCACTAAGTTGGTTGCTCAGTTCCATCATCATCAGCATCATCATTTATTATTTATACTCCGCCCATCTGGCTGGGTTTCCCCAGCCACTCTGAGAGGCTCCCAACAGAATATTAAAAATATTAGAGCATCAGAGCAATGGAACTACCCCTTCTCCTCCACTTATGACTCCCTAAATCTGTCCTGGTTCCTCTCCCCCATTTGAGGGGGGTGCAAGGTGTACACAGGAGAAGAAGGGGATATTCTGTTCTGCTAGTGTAAATCTTTGTGCTAATAGTATTAATCATAATAATCATAATAATAATTTATTATTTATACCCGCCCATCTGGCTGGGTTTCCCTAGCCATTTTGGGCTGCTCCCAAAATAATAATAATAATAATAATTAATAATAATGTGATAAAACATAAGCATAATAGAACAAGAGCACTGGATACCACCCTGCTTATGGTCAAGAGCTTTGGAATCCTGATATTTGCAGCATCCCACTGTTCCATCTCACAGTTGAGCAGTTCTCCCAGGTAGACAACCACCCCCGGGGAAAGAGATTTGTATGAATCAGAGCTCCACAAAATCAGCCCTGCTGCAATTTCCATGATTGCAGCAGGTGTAAAATATTCACTTGTGACCTCAGTTTTCACAGCGGGAAATGAAATACCCATTTACTCTACGTCTTTCTATACATGGCCACAGTATAGGATAAGTCATTCAGTATTGACAAGAGCCATTTTGCATGCATTAAATTGTCCTAAGATATGAATGTTTCAAATACCAGATATTCTCTAAAGTCAGTTGGCTGCAGGAAAGAGGTGAAGTATTTTGACTTGCTTTTGTGAGCAGACTAGAGCTATTAATAAATCATTAAGTGACCCGATTTAATTTTTAAATACAACACAGATAGTGTAAGTTGCAATGATATGAAAACAGTTCCACCTTGTCATAAAAAGGATCAACAAGTGTGTGATAATATCAATTGTCTGAGGCAAATAGCCAATAACTTGTTGCCCTGCTGGGTAACTGCTGTCCACTTGAGTACTGCGTAATTATAATTTGCTGTGAGTAGCTATTGAAACAGTAATTCCTTGTCATTATGACTTAAGTACATGGCTATTTCTGAATTAACTTTTGGATCAGAAGGACATAATTACCTAACATTAATATTAACCATGAGCAGGAAGATAAAATCAAAGCATGTATCCATCTGCTTTGTAAAACATTACAATGCAGTTAGAAATCATGCCATCTCTCTGAAGTATGACCTGTTTTGAATGAAGGATGTCTCCATATCACTGGACCCACCATAGCTCAAATCATACAAAACTGAATCTAAATGCTGCCATTTTGTGTGAGGTCAGCACCGTTCTGGAAATATATCTGAGATTTCCCTGGGAATTCTTCCAAGTAGGCAAATGAGAGCCAGGATAATTCTGCTTGTGATATCATGTCAACATAATTCTTATCGTAAACCTAACTGGCCACTAGAAGGGGTAAAATTAATAAAGCAATGCCAGAGTAAGGCAACCATGGTCATCCCAGATGTTTGCTTGGCACCAGTTACATTCATTAAATCATTACACAGTCAAATTCTGTGCGCTCTGCATTAAGAAACAAATGCAACATTTTACCCTTCCAGTTAGGCATCGTAATCAGTTACAGAATAGAACTTCTGCTTCATTCTGAAACTCTTCTTCCTATACCAGAGGTGGGGAACATGTGGCCCTCCAGATGTTGTTGAACTACAATGTCCATCATTCCTGGCCATTGGCCATGCTGACTGTGGCTGATGGGCGGTGCAGTCCAACAACATTTGGTTTAGAAACAAGAATGGGGGACATGTCGCCTTTCAGATGTTGCTAGGCTTCAAATCCCAGCACTACTGATCACTGGCCATGCTGGCTGGGGATCATGGGAATTGTAGTCCAACAGTATATTGAGGGCCACAGATTCCCCCTCCCTGGTCTACACCAATATGAATGTGCTTGTTTTCCTTTTCATCTGATCACCCCTTCTAGACACATGATAGAAAAAGATGCCAGTAACCTTACAAATTCTTTAAGCTCTGATTGATTCAAAGTTTCAGATAAAAGGAAGCAGATATTCTTTATTTTGAAAGAAAGAGTAGGATCAATAAACTACTGTATATTTTACAATGACACGGGCAAGTAGAATATGTTGCAGATGAAGTCTTGATCATCCAATTTTTCATTTAATTTGGGAACGATAATAGAAACATTGTGGGTTTTTCCCCCTTGTAGGAAACCTTTGGTTTATCTTTCAGGTCACACTACTTTGCTCCCTTGATGAAACTATTTAGAAATCTCATTCATTTTGAGGAGAAAACAAAATCGAAACAATCTCCCTTTGGATATAAAGGGCCTGACAACACCAAACCTTATGGAGCCACATGTTTCCAATGTGCTGGTTAAAATGCTAGCAGCAGAACAGCAGCTTGTCAAGTTTTATTTGCAGTTAAATGAAATAGGTGCAATAAATGTGAATTGTGACAAAAAAAGATTAAGCAATAAAATGTAACATATTATTAGTTCTCAAAAAAGTCACACAGACTCACACACCCATCTCTTGCGAAGACCAAGTAATTTGCAAGCTTTTGAGGCACCAAAGTCTTGCAGCCTTGGGCACACTGATCACAAGGCCACAGGGCACTAAAAGTGTGGATCTTGTTAAAATGTGCAAACCATTGATCAGGGTATGGGTAGCTGGAAGGAACGTGAACAGAAACCATCCAGATTCCATGACACTATAGATTTTGGGTGTTTGGGAGAGGGAGTGGGGTGACAAACACCTCTGGCAGATAAATTCAATTCAAATTCCATCTGTTTTATAAAATGAAAAATCCTTCAAGCACTTTTAGAAGGATTACTCATGTATTCAAAAAGAAAGAAAGAAAGAAAGAAAGAAAGAAAGAAAGAAAGAAAGAAAGAAAGAAAGAAGGTGCCAGGCAGAATGTTCTCTTAAATATCTGTGTTGATTTATGTGTGGTTATTTGTTTAGCACTTGTTGTTGCTTCCTGTGTTGTTAATAAGTGGATTGCACTGTCCTTCCCTCACACATTTGATTTGGGAGAAACTGCATTAGCTCCTTTATGAAATGAAATGCTTGCTCATGTAGACCACCAACTATTTATCTATATGCTCTTGTGTCTTAATATGTGTGCCTGGGATACTTTGCAGACATTATGGCAAGCTGGCTGCCCTACTCTTATTTGTTCTGGACATTGGATCAGGTGGGGAAATGTCAGCTGCCAGGAAGAAATGGTAGAAATATCTGGATAAAATTCTGAAAAGTAGCTTTTGGTGCTGAGCAGGTAAGAAACATATCAAATCCAAACCCACTGAAACCAGAAAGTTTGGCACCAGACTTATAACTGGATCTATTAAGGAACTGGATCAGATGCAGGGAGTTGTTTACTTTGGGCAATTTTGCCTGTTGAAACTTTTTTGAAGCAGTTTGGGAAGAAGAAACAAAAAACTTCATTTAAACGGAAATGTCATTTCAATTCATTTTGGAACCAAGTAACAGGAAAACAACTCTGAAGCTCAAGAAATCTTTAATGGATATACCTATTTATCTACTTGCACTTTGACATGCTTTCGAACTGCTAGGTTGGCAGGAGCAGGGACCGAGCAACGGGAGCTCATCCCGTTGCGGGTATTCGAACCGCTGACCTTCCGATCAGCAAGTCCTATGCTCAGTGGTTTAGGCCACAGCGGCACCCATACATGTATGTAAATAAATAACCCCTTGATAGACTTAAGGGGTTGGGTCCAGACTTAGCTCCTGCAAGCAGGATCACCCTCTGAGGAGGGTTCAAGTCAGGTGATGGTTCCAATAAGGACCCCCCTCTTCTTATGTACCACTTCTCATGTTGTTGAGGGATCCTCCAGAACAGTGTGAGAGGTGGTGTTGGGGGCTGCCTAGGGATGGAGAATCATTGGGTGTTTCCTCCCCACTTCACCAGTGGGATTTCCTCCAATGTTGCTCAAGTGCAGCTAGATGAGAGCTGCTTGCTTTTCACACAGTGAAAGCTGGTCCATTTCAGTGAATGGGCACTGCCCCATCAACCTCAGTCCACCCTCAGCCAGTCCCCACCTGCTTGCTTCTTACATCTGGTCCAGGGTGTGACACTAGCTGTCAGCTTCCTCCTCTTTAGTCTCAGTGTTGCCCCTTGTAGAACTCAGCAGGAAGGATGAGAACAAAAAAACGAAAAGTAGAAGGCTTGCCTGTGATTAGCTCTGCTGCTGCCTATCATGTCTCTGAATCTACCTATTGCTGGTCTCCCAGCCTTCAGCCCTACCAGTCCCAATGGGCACCAGCCTACATCGCTCTCACACATAATGTTCTTCGTAATTCTCTGAGCACACTTTGGTGTTTCTTTTGACTGGGAAGAGTACAGAATGGGGGGGGAAATACTTATGCACAAAGGTGCAACTAAAGCTACTTCTATGCCCTTCTCTTTCACCCCAGTGTTCTGCTCTGAAACAAGACGGCTGAACTGTCTCTCTACAGGAAACTAGCTTTTGAATGCGGAGATCCGTATCTGCCTCTTCATATCGCAGATATTGCAAAATCCAAGTGAAAATTCAATAATATGAAAATAGCAACTGTGCCTACAGTTAAGGCTGTTAAAACAATGTGTTGAATTGAAAATATGGTATAAAAATATCATTTTTTATATAAAATAGAAATTGAAAAGGCTCTTTCTGCTTATGAGAGTTGTGTTAGGACCACTGCACAGTGCAAGGTCATATTGAATTACAGTGCAGAGGCGTGTTCAATTCATGGGATTGTGTCTCCTCTGACTAAATGAAGACTGTAAATGATAGAAACTGTTATAGAATGTCTTTGTTAGCATCAGCATCATCCTTGGCATAAAAATGCCCAAACCCATAAACATTATTCACTGAATTAGGCCAAGGAGTTGTCGTATTTAAAAATGAAGAGCCTTGTCTAACTCATTATTGATTTAAAGGTGATAGGAACAAGCCTAGTTTTTAATTCTCTCAGACTGTAGCCCACAACTACCTGCAAGGGCAGCTCAAGGTAGACGAGAGGAATTTCAATTATTCAATTTCACTCTTCTTTTGTTCAGCTAGCTTCCTGTCAATGTCAACATCTTCATTCAAGAAATGCAAAGTGAAAAGGGAATATTCCCAGTCCATTGCTCCTGTCTTTTATCCCATCTTTCCTAGCGGTTGCAGAATGTTTATTATAATATTTATTACTTGGAGGTGGTGGGGGAGGGAAATGAATTTAATAATCACTTAGTGGTGTCTACATGAAAGAGGACTTGTTAATAGAACACTCTGCTTTGTAGAATCTCTCTCTCTGATCACTTCTGGTAACATGCACCACAACAGTATGTCATAAGAATTCAAACGGGGTGCTTGTTTTGGTGTATAACCCTACTTCAGTTCTTGTGAGCAGAACTGAGGGGAGCATAGCCTGCTGTGAACTCTGGAATGGTAGCTTGGGATGCCTTTCCACAATGCTTGTTTCGTATAATGCATAAAAATAGCACTGTTACTCCCCCGCCCCCAGCAGGCAGGCTCTGTTTCCAACAGCTGCATAGCATGAAGAAATCAAATAAACAAAGCTTTTGCAGGCACTGATGTGTATTTCTGGGTACACATTCCAAACATGGGTGCTGATAATAATACAGTGAACTTCTACATTCCCTTGAATACTTTTCTTTTGGTTGTTAATGGCCATGACAGTGGCTGTCTTTGTAGACTATGGAAAGGGGAGTTATTGTTTTGCTGTTTTGCTGTAGTTATTTACTTGTTTTTATACTGCATTTTATTCTGTGAACTGCCCTGAGATCTTACGATGAAGGGTGGTATATAATTTTTCATAATTTTTCATAATAATAATAATAATAATTGGATTAAGCCCACTGCAGAATTTGGAGGAACATGAATTTCCCAAGAGAAAAGCCTTCCTCCTGCCCACTCTGCTCATCCTTACAGGCTACAAACAATCATAGGACTAGCAAGTGCATAATCTAGTGGAATAAAATGAATGTTGCAGCATACATCCAGAAAACTGTTCCAGGAAATTCAAGTTATCTGTGAACTTGAACAGTTGGAGTTCACTTACTCCTGATGATAGAGGAGACTGAAACCTTTTTAACCTTTATACTGGATAATTTCAGCTTCCATTCTTTAATAGCTGGATTCCAGGCTGCAATTTCAGAATCAATTTACTGGTATGTACAAGAAAGACAGAAATGGTAAAATAGATGATGTAGGGTTTTTCTTCTTCTTAAAGACAGAGATAGAGAGATAAAAATCTCTCCCCCCTCCCCGTTCCACCCCGTATGCCATCAAATGAGATCAGAGCTCTTTAATCTGCTCAGACTATCTGGGTGACTGTAATACAGAAATAATACTGCAAATATCTGACTGTTACCACATCTATGAAATGCAATATTAAAGTCACCAAAATTTGGTATTTCCTGGGGTTGTATACAGTGAAATTTTCCCATTAGTGCAATGATTTCTACTTGTGCAATGAATTTTCCCCTAATTCTCCTCCCCAATTTGTGCAGGTGGAGTCTACCAATCATCAACAATAGATTGTCAATCACATGACTTCACCAAGTCAAGACTTCAAAGCACCATGCACAGAGGAGACCTCAGGTGCATGATGGAGTTCCCTGGGGGGTTGGGGCAGGTTTTGGCTTGCAATATAGCAGGTTGCTTTCCCTTGCCAATGAAAAATTGAAAGTGCACTTTAAAGCTCTTGATTGTGCATTGGCATCCATCTTTCTACCTGCCCCAGACTTGATGTCCCATATGAAGTTAGTGTGGAACAGGTGGCTTAGTTTGGGGAAAACAACCTTGCAGGCTAAATTTTAACCCCTAGCAGGCCAAGTTTAGTCCACAGGCTGGAGGTCCCCCATCCCTACACTGATGGAATGATTTTGTTGCATGCAACCCCTGGTTTGGAATAAGAATATAAGCAGCTTATTATGCCCACTTGAATTTTTAATTGAATACCATTTCCCCCAGAAATCTTTTATGGATTTGAAATTTAAATAAGGTCCAGAACATGCAAAGTCAGAATCTTCAGATCACACACACAAAGTCATCTGCTTTGGCACATGCACATAATTAATTTAATGTTAACCCCTTAGTCTCAGTGAAACGCTCATTGATAGTCATGAACTACATGGTCCGATAGCCTGACAAAGCAGCCTTTGGGAGAACAGAGGTGTTGAGTACATACCTTTTATAGAGATCAAAGGTCTTCACTATTGCTTACCAACCTTTTATGTGATTCTAGTCCCAATCTAGATCTAAAAGTTCTATTTCCAATGAATATATTTCCAACTCTGTGGCACAGCATACTTAGAGACTGATTGATCAATTGATTGATCAAGCAGATTATAGTTCTTCCTAAATACATACATGCATACATATATAACAGGATACAACTCAATAAAGTGCAAGTATGCCATATTATTGGATCACCAAGATAGTGAGATGGAATAGAACACTTGGAAAACAGATTTTATATCTGAATGCTCACCAATAAAGCATTAAGCTTGCCTGAGACAGCTTGCCTGTCACTCTTGGGCACAGATCTCAAAGATGGAATATCTGCATCAAGTATTATAGCTATTCCATTTCTTGTAGATTTCATATTCGAAGTAATTAAGACACGTGGATCTGTTTACATTAATCCACCTAATTCTATTACAAGAAGTGCTTCAGAAATGCAAACACAGAGATCCATCTCTTGCCTTATCAACAGCTGTCTGCTGCACTCCACAAAATATCAAACCAAACAGTTCCAAGAACATAATTAGGGTGATTTATCACTTGTATTGAAGTCGCATCTAGAATTCGCCAACTAAGACTTAGAGCCTCATTTGATTGGGTTTTTTGCTCCAAATGCTTCTCATGTTATGCTGTTAGCGAGCCAAAATGCTACAGACATATGAAATGAAGGAGGCGATAACAAAATACACGAAAACATTACACAGATGTATGCACTGATATCCCCATCCACAGAGAAAAGTATCTTATTTCTAGAAAAACCCAATATGCTTAAGAACAAGTTTTTCAGTACAGTTGTGTTACTCAGACAGACTCATTTCAAATCAATTTCAATGTGTTTTATGCAGTTACTTGGGGATGAATTCAGCACTACAGCAATCATTTCATCACTTCTCTCTGCCACAGACTCTATCAACTTACTGAGTCCTGTTACCCCATCAGCTTCTCACACCTCCCAGGCTTTTCTTCCTGTGACCACTCATTATTCTCCCACGACCACTCCCATAAACCAATTCCCCCATACCTGTGAGAGGTGTGGCCTTGGGATGGGGGACATGGCTGGGGAGGACTCTGGGGAGTCCTGAGGGCCAGGTAGAGAAGTCTGGAGGGCCACATTTAGCCCCTCAGCTTGAGGCTCTCTGCCCTAATCTAAACTTTGCCTAATGATAAATATAACATGGCATTCAGCTATGTTTAAGTCAGGATAGAACTACTGAAAATAAAGAACATGACTAAAGTCGCAACTTTGCTATACATTTAAAGTAGCATCACACTACTTTAAACAGTCCCAATGATATTGGGAACTGTAGTTTGTTAAGAAAAGTGAGAGCTGTTAGGCGACCCCTATTTGCATCATAAAGCTACAATTTCTAGTGCTTCCTGGGAAAATGGATGGACTGTTAAATCACTTCTTTGGTGGAATCTGTGCCTGTTTAAAGTGGTACTGCTTTAGATGTATGGTGCAGATGGGGCTTAAGTTAGGTCCATTAATTTCAGCAGGTTTCCTTGAGTACTACTTAGTTGAATATCACTCACAGGATTTTATCTAATTAGGGTTGAGAGGTGTAGATCTGGAAGTTTTGCTTGTAACTATGGCACTCCAATCCTATGCAATTACCTGGGAGTTAGTCCCACTGAAATGAATAGGATTTGTGAGGAAATTATGAATAGGATTGATGTGTGTAAACTCCTAGACAGCATGAACATATGCAGTGACACTGGCTCCTATCCCACAGTCCCTCCTTTATGAAGCAAGTAAGGCTATAACTCCTGGTCCCTTACTCATGACCCAGAAATGCCTGATATAATTTTTGGAGCTCTGAGAAGGGAGCCAACCAATCTGTACTCTTAAGATATTGCAAACTCTTTTGCTAACTTTTACAGTAATAGAAAGGCTATATCTTCAAATTCCAATCCCATTGCATTTACAGAACTAAACAGAAGACAGAAATTGTAGTCAAGACATGCCTTCTTTTACAAACAGATGAATATTCATATCCATATGGCTATGAATGAATATTTAGCATGGGGATGTTCTATTCTATCCATTAAAAAACAAAGGCTCATTTTTCATACTTTAGCCTTATCCACTCCATTCTGCAACCAAAAGAACCACTTAATCTTAATTACATCCCTTAATTTCCTATTGCTTTGTTGGCTTTGTTGGCAAGAGAAGATGTAGCCTACAGGGAGAAATCCGCTTCCAAATCTGCACTTGAACAAATAAAGCTTTTGGAATGCTTTATTGCAGCTCAAACCCAATATTTAATGACACATAAGAAGTGTCGACTACTTCTCAGTCTTTCTCCCGCTCAGGGTTGGGCTGGAGGGAAGCACAGTAAGCAAGGATTCATAAAGGCAGATTGTGCCTATGTTTTCCTGAAGGAAGAACGTCTTTGTAGTGTTTTCTAAAAGAAGCATCTTGGGGATGCTGCACACAGGTGTTGATTGGGATGAGCTCAGTTGAGTCACACAAATGGGGTTTATTAGGAGAGTTCACTGAACTAGTATAGCAAGCGGTGGTCAGTTGTAAAGATAAGGACTCATCTTGTTTGACCAAAGGTGAAAGATAGAGTGAGCAGAAACAGTAAGAGGATATGAGGGAGAGAGATTGCCCGCTGCTAAGCAACCTACTAAAAGAACTTGGGCTCCTCTTGTTTCCCTTTATTTAAGGCATCGGGCATCCACAGGTATTCTATTTGGCTCTTTGACAGAATCAAATTTTAACCAAGAGTAGGGTAAACTGTTCATTTATAGATTCAGAATATAAGAAATAAATAGTCTACATCAAATTCTAAATTTCCTTTTGCTAGTAGATTGTCAGACTGTCTTTAATTTTCCTTACAACCAGAGTATTCCATAATTTATTCTGTTTGAAATGCTAACCTCAGGTCTGCTGGAGGGATTTCGTATGTAATACCACAAAAATTCCTGAACAAATGTGCTCCAGGATTGGGAAGGCCTTAATACTAGATGGTGCTAACTTTATTATGGAGTCTGACCACTTATAATGAAAGGTGTTGGAGCAAATGTGGGTCTGCTACAAGGGACAGAGCTGGATTTGGGCCTTTGAATCCATATTGAACACCCATCATCACCAATAGACTTCTGTGTGTACCTTTGTCAAAACCCCAATATCTCCACCTCAGTTCTTAGTGACCTACTGTGCAGGGGTATTCTGAGAAGGGTGGGGCACTTTGCAAATTAAATGTGGTATTGTAATTAATTACAAATAGATGCTGCCATGTCCTTACTACAGTATTACTTACTGTGTATCTTGCCTTTCCTCCAAGTAGCTCATGCAGCATACATTTGTTCTCCCCCACTCCAATTTTATTTTTATAACAACAACCCCTTGAGGCTGGTTAGGATGGGAAATAGTGACTGGTCCAAGGCCACCCTGTGACCTTCAAAACACCCATGGGCTTTAACATGTGTCTTTCAAGTATTAGTCCGACACACTAGTCACTACATCACAATGGCTCTTTCACCTCCTCTTCCTTAGTCCAAATCCTTTATCAATCCTTCTGTGTCTCATTTTAAAGCTCCTATATTTCCAATACTACTTTGTTGAATTCTCTCAGTTGTCAATATTTGATTTCATGTAACATGCTCCAAAACACGTAGTACGTACTCCAAAAATGCCCTAGTGGGTTGCAGTTTCAGTAAACAGTTACTATCAATTTCAAGGACTCAGAAGTATATTAGGAGTGAAGCAGTATGTGAAATTTGGTGTAGAAGAATGTAAGGTTAAGGGAGCTAAGGATGTCATGTGCTAGGAAGGACAAAATTCAGAGCAGATCAATGGTCTGGAAATTATGAATTGATTTATAAATTGTGCAAGTAGGTCACAGAGGAGCAATAGGGGTGTAGAATAAAAGCAATGGGGTGTGCATGTATGTGTATCACTGAGTAAGGAAAAATCATGCTGATGATCAGGAAATACTCTCTGTGGAAGTTCTGATGGCCCAGAAGAAATGCTTAAAGCCTGTGCTACATGTTCTCTTTTTAAAAAAGGTAAAAATAGCCCTTAAATGAATGAGGTCCAATGCATATCAGGTGCCACCTTTATTATAGAGATTTAAAAATAAATATTTTAAAAATCCTGGTCTGTATTTATATCGGATTTGAAACTGCTTTTATTCACAAAATTGTTTAAATTGCTTTCATGTATGAAAGTGTTTTATATATTTTTTTTTATTAGATCATAAGAACAGAAGACAAGTCAGCTGAATCAGGCCAATGATTCATCTAGTCCAGCATCCTGTTCTCACACTGCAGGACTCAGTCACAAAAGGCCAGTAAATGGTATTCAGAAGCATCACTGCCTTCACCTGTGGAGGTAGAACAATTCAAGGTGTTTCATGGGAGGCAATTCATAAATGAAAGGAAATAAGTAAGCAGATGTGAAATTTAAACAAACTTGAAACAGATTAATATAGCCTATGCCTATGGCCTTTCCCCCCCTTTATGCCTCAGAGATTCTTCTACCTCACCTCTTAGGACCCATTCTGGCCCTCTGTGTCTTCCCACTTGGCAACTACCTTGCCTACATGAGATACATCCTTTCTCCTGCTAAGAGAAACAATTGCTGCTGCAGCTAAATTCCCTTGGATGGTCTTATTCTATCCAAGTCACATATGCAAAGTTGACTCTTCACTGGGAGATGCACCCAGTTGTTCATCCATAAGTATATATGGTCCTGTTTTTGCAATGACCTGCCTTTAAAAAAGAAACCCTTAAAATCATTTTTTTTAATCAAACTTTTGAATGATCTTTATTCTTAACCCTGGTGTTTCCCGTTTTCTCCTGCCTTGTTGCAAAATGGGCCAGCATTTTGTTCACGCCTTTTGCTCGAAATGTTTTGGGCTTAGCTCAACTGAACAAAGAGCAGCCTGTCTTCTGGGGGGGGTGGATAGTGGTGGGAAGCAGTTCCATTTGCACATTTGAGCTCAATTCTCCTCACCCATTGCTGTTCTAGAGGGGCTTTATTCCTTCTCGAAAGATTCCATCAACAGTGTCTCTGAAAAATTTTACACATCACTTGGGAAGACAGGTGAACTAATATCAGTGTACTGGAAGAAGCAAAGCTCACCAGTGTTGAAGCAATGATTCTTCAACATCAACTTCGTTGGACTGGTCGAGTTGTGCGGATGCCTGATGATCGTCTTCCAAAGCAACTACTCTATTCCGAACTTAAAAATGGAAAGCGTAATGCTGGTGGTCAACAAAAGAGGTTTAAAGACTGTCTCAAGGCAAATCTAAAAAAAAGTAGTAGAAACACTGACAACTGGGAAACACTGGCCTGCGAGTGCTCCAGTTGGAGAACAGCCTTTACCAAAGGTGTCATGGGCTTTGAAGACACTCGAACTCAGGATGCAAGGGAGAAACTTGCTAAGAGGAAGGCATGCTTGGCAAATCCACATCGTGATCAACTCCCAACTGGAAACCAATGTCCCCACTGTGGAAGGATGTGTAGATCCAGAATTGGCCTCCACAGTCACTTACAGACTCATTGTTAAACCATGTTTATGGAAGACAATCTTACTCGGCTACGAGTGATCGCCAAAGAAGAAGAAGAAGATTCCCTGAACACAAAGAAAAACATAGAAAAACATTGTCCCTAGCAAGTTGTTGTAACAGCTCTAAGATCCATGCTGCTTTATATGTCACATCTTGTCATCCTGCCTGACGTGGCAAGATGAAATGAAGCACTGCACATATCACTTTTGCCCCCCAATAGGGAGACATACCACATTTGGAGGCTGAATAGCTGACATTTCAGACACAAACTAGAAAAGTATACTTGTCAACAGGATAGAATGTTGTCACAGAATAATGGTCTCCCACAGCTGCTTAAATGCTACAGGCTTTATGTGTTTCAGAAAGAGGCATTGATTCTGTAATAATGCTCCCATGACTTTGTTACTTTTAACTTTTGGAAAGTCGCAGATTGAGCCACTGCATCAGGAAATGCTTCAGGGGATGTTATGACAGTCATTCCCCGGGTGTGTTATTGACCTACGTACTTGAAGTTCTTAACACAACCGTTATCACTTTAGCATTAGAGGTCTTCACAAGCTTTTAGACATCTATCCTGTAGCTCTGCTTGATAGGCTTGTAAATATAATTATTTCCTTTGTGCTTGAAATGAAAGGCTGCAAAATATTTTTTGCCTCTTTACTGGCCTGGCTGTATTTGCAACAAGCGTGTAAGTCAATGATGGATCCAGCTGTAGACATTTATGAAACAAGGAGCTGGTCAGTTCATGACCTTCCCTCACCTCCTTTCACATAAAGCAAGTATGTCATGTGAAGGCTCATACAAAAAGCTACCCAATTCTCACCCTATAAAAATGGAGGGAGATTGCATAAATCATGAATATGGGCATTGGGGTGATGTATCCACATTGCATTCTAGTATGGTGAGAACCAGGATTTTCTCACTGAAAGAAATTCAATGTTCAAATATTCAGGGCCAGTTCATACAATGAAACATGTAATAAAGTACACCATTTCAGGCTACAGTGCGTGTGTTCACTCCAGTATTTTTAGGAAAGTTTATTGAACATATTGTTCTGCATGGTTCATTTAAGCCACTTAAATATTTTATTATATTTATTATATTATGATATTAAGGGACATTGGAATTCTGCAAATAAATAAAAGAAGAAAATAAACGTATTTACCAAGAATTTCCCCAATCCATTTTCAAAGCTGTCCAAACCATTCCCCTTTAAAATCCTGACTCAGTTAAATGTGATCTGAAATATGAAGGTTTTTCTTGCCTCTAATTGGGAGCAATGCAACATTATGTTTTCCCAAACCTTGAGATTCCTGCACTGTAGGGGGTTTGACTAGATGATCCTTCGGGTCCCTTCCAACTCAACAATTCTATGAATCTATGTTCTGTCAGCACAAACATTTCAGCTTGCCTGAAGGAGGAATCTCCCCTTTCCTCCTCTTGCACACTATACTGGGTGTTCTCTAAAACTCCCAGATCCAGTTTGGAGTGCACAAGGGGCATGTGGAGGGTTAAGCAGGCAGTCCTGTTGAGTGAGCAGGACTCATTGTGCTGTCTGCCACTAGCGAACCTACTTAGTTAAATCCAGCCTGGAGACCAAAAGTATAGGGAAGTCACTTCAAATAAAGCTCAAGGTCAGCCTTCTCTAATCTGGTCCTCTCCAAAGGTTTTGGACCACAGTGCTCATCATCCACAATCAGCATAGCAGATGGAAGCCACCTATTGCACTTCACATGATGCAGACCCTAGGAAAGTAACTTCGTTCACCATGCCAATGCACGGGGATGGATGCAATACAATTTAAGATGAATGACAATACTTGATGTGGCAAATAAACAGAAATAGTACACTAAACTTAATGGAGCTTGGGATAGTTTTTATTAAGAAGAATCTCAAGTACTTTTAAAGTGTGATTCATTTCCTCCTTATTGCAAACCCATGTCACAATCCCATGTATGATTTGTTATTAAAGAACTGTTACCCTTTTCAATGGAAAAGGAAGTTCTTGTAATTGGCTCCGCATAGTTCCTTGAGGCATTCATTAAACTAATTATCACACAGCATACTGAACTGCAAGTTTTATTTTGCCATATAAACCCGCCCAAAATTAAAGTGTGCCATTTTAAAAAGATAATAACTGTCATGCAAAACCTTTTTTGATTCATCGTTCTTTTTGCTAAACCACTCACACAATTAGATTTGCTAAAATTTAATTTTGCAACAGCTTAGAGCAGAATGAATATTTTAATTGGCAATTGAACATTTTTTAAAAGAATAGATTAATCTAGGTGAATCAGCATGACTGGCAGCTTCCAGATATCCAAGTAACACACTGACATCACTTAAATTTGTATGACTTCAGAAAATTACCATTCCTTTCTTCTACCTGCAGCCATTAAGGTTATGTAGGGTGGCCAGCTTTGTGTCTTTCATGTGTGAACAAGACACTTGTCTGTGGCCAGAGTGCCATGCAGAAAATTTCGCCTATGTTTTATTCTGAACATTCTCCATCAGTTTAAAAGAGTAGAAATTGTACTGGAAAATTATTAAAGGGAGGAGAGAAATTACTTGAAATGTTCATGGATTGTATGTGAGGGCTTCATGGGTTGGTTGGTTGGTTGGTTGGTTGGTTGGTGTACTGTATGTGTGTGAGAGAGCTTACTTTACTTTCAGGTGGTTTGTGAGAGTCTTGTTTAAATGATACAAATCCAATCATTCTGCAGCCTTCCTAGGTGTATGTATACCCTAAAACAGAAAACAAAGCAAAAAAATGCATGATGTTATTGTCTAGGGTTTCATTTAAGTGAGTGAATCTGGGAAAGTTATCTACAATGCACCTGACAGCTGTTTGTTGTTAAAAAAATTTAGTGAATGAGTTTTTATTTTAACTTTTAAAAAAATTGTGTTAAAGACAAAATCATCAAGTGTGCTCATCTCACAGCTTTGGTACCAGCTTATTCATCTGCCTATGCTTCAGTTAAAGTCCAGGGGAAGTTGTCATGAGATTGACTCCTCCCATGGGGCTTTTTTTTTCCAGATCAGGAATCACAGGCAGCCAGGGAGGCTGCAGCATACTGGGAAAATGTTTAATGGAAAGAAAATGCACACACACCAACACACCACCCATGGAACCCTTGCAACAATAAGGTTAGTTCAAAAATAATTCTAAAGCATCCTGTGAACGAGCAGAAAAACTGAAGAATCTTTCACTGGGGAGCAAAACTTTTCAGAAATTAGAGAACAGATTTTATCACAGCACTAGTATGTACCCAGACAGAACCTCCCAGTTTGATGGTGGTGTGACACAGGAGCTGAGATTATATAAGCCTGATGTCTTCTCCCTTCCTTGCCCTCTGCAATTTTGGGAAGGTTGTAGAAGGAACTAATCAACTGGTGTAACTTGATCAAAAAAAGAGAGAAGAAAAAGCCTCAGCCGTGCTTTCATTCACTATAACTCCCTGACCCCTGTTTCTGTTCCTTTGAAATCCTGCAGGCTGTTTGCCTAAGAACATTGACAATGTATGCTATTTTGCAACAAATTGCCCCCCAAACACAGGGGAAGTAAGTAAATCCCTTTTGCATCAAACCTTAAAGATTCTCCTCCCCTGCACCTATTTGTGTGAAATTTGGCAGACATTATACATTCACAATTGGATACTGTAATTTCATCCATTAATGTCAAAAAGATCACACACAGAGAGAGGTATATGTGATATTCCCATTATATTCAGTGAGGCATATGAAGCCTCGTATTTTTTGAGAGAAGGCTTTTCATTCAAGGTTAAGCAAACTGCTTTGTGAGGCACTGTCTATTCTCCATAAAATAAAACAAAACCCAAGAACCCCTGCAACTAAGGTTTTGCTCTACCCATCTACCTGACATCTAGCTTTCTATGCCTAAGGAACAACAGTGTTTTTATCCAGCAACTAACTATATGCTTGTGATTAGGTTGCCAATAGCTCATGAAATAGCTTGAGCACACAGTGATAATAAACGGTGAACAACTGACAAAAGGAAGGTGCTTGGTGAGTTCTGTGTATGTTATGTGCTCATGATCTGCACTCCCTAAACTGACAGGCCAAGACATTTTTGTGATTGTCTCCCACAAGCAGTAATTAAGGAGGGGGGGGGCAAATGCAAATATATATATATAATTAAACTAAGCTCCAGTCTATTTTTGCATACACTATGCATCAGTACTTCTGATGCATTATTTAGCCCACTGTGTGTGTGAAAACCCTGCTAAAGCTGTTGATTTAAATGGATTCTGCTGTACATTTCACCCTCAATTGTTTACTCAATGTAGCTGAATGTGAACATCTGATATCTCAATTCTGTACCTCATAATTATGTGATATATACTGTATATATATCACAAATTTAGGTATGCTCCCATATGCTTGAAATCCCTCAAATCTCACAGCAGGGTTTATCATATTGGAATGTCGATATTATATTGATGTAATCAACATTAATGGTCTCTCTCTCTGTGTGAATGGAATGGACTATCCTGCAGAGAGGCATTCCTGGGACCAACAACCGTTTTCCCAACAACACCAAAGATCAATTCTTAAGGTAGTCGTTATTTTCTTGTCATGAGCATGACACGGGGAGAAGGGGTAAGCCCCTTCATTTGTGTCATGGTCCCACTACTGATAGGAGCTACTATTAAATGCCCCCCTCCCAAGAAATGAGGTATGTGAAATGCAACCATATATCGGTCATTCATGATCACAGTTTCAATGATGTTTCTAAGTGCTTTAAATGCAGTAGTAGCATCATGTGGGGTGGGGTGGAGCTGTTAGAATTCCTGATCTATGATTGCAGTCATGGGATTTTTGTCTATCACATGACGGTGTATGTTTTGACTCCACAGAGTGGGATGTGACGGAGACAGGATGTTTGTGTTACTGTGTTCCGTGAAGTGGGACTATTGTCCTTGGTTCTTTTTCTCTTTGCTATCTGATGCAAAGAGGGAGCCATGTTGCAGTGCTCCGTGTGTGTTTCTATGTAAATAAAGTAGATTAGCCAAAATGCTGAGTTGCTGAGGTCTGTCACGCATGGTGCGCAAACTCTGAGGATCCCTAAGTGTGTCGGTGTTGGTTGGCATCAGTTGCTGTGATGTTTGGGCTGAAGAAAGCTTTTGAAGCTCCCAAACGATCGACCAGGAGGGAGAGAACATACCAGTCAGGCATGTGTCTCTACCAGGGTCCTACTTGAGTGTAGGCTGAACTTCTGACAGGAGCTGCCCCTTCCAGCACCAGCATTAGTGTTGTGTACCTTGACAGGGATGAGGCAGGGCACCTGTGGGGTGCACAGTCCTGCTGGTGCAAGTGATCCCCACCTCAGCAGTGCCCCACCCCCACCAGGTACACAGCAACGATACTGGTTTAAAGATGGGAGCTCTGCATCCCTGCACATCCACATGCACCACTACTTTAAAAATACCTGCATAAATATTCAGATATCGTTCCCCCCATGGGCAAAATCTGTCACATTTAATGTCCACGTTTTCAGAACTCTAAGCCTGTCATGAATTTCAAAAATGGCTTTTTTCAGTTTCAAATGTCTCCCCTTTTCATTAATTAGCTGTCATTAAGTTCTCTTTGTTTTCTCACTTAAAAATTGGTAACCATTTTGTTTTTTTGTATTTTAAAGACATCACAGTGTAATCTAGTTCTTTTCCAACTCACAGATGCCTTCGGTACATAACCTTTTGCAAAGTGGGTAGTTACAAGGCAGAAGGCATTTCATTTTGTCCAACATCTAATCAAGACTTAGGGAAGTATTAAATGAGTTTGTAATTAGCTAATTAAAAGGCCTGGCTGCCCAAATGACTTTGATCGTGGAGCTTTGCTAATATTTATTTATTAAATTTATAAGATCTCAGGGCAGTTCACAGAATAAAATCCTTCTAAGATCCAGCAGGAAGTGTGGTAGCAATAAGCCTTGATTTGCTGCTCTTAGCAGTTGCCTTGTGAAAACAGCTGCTTCAAGCTGAGCAAGAGAAATGTGCTGGATATTAATACCAATGAGCACATACCCATTAACTGTCCTGATAAAATCGGGAAATCCCAGTTTTGTGTGATGTGCTCTCAGCATGGCAGCACAAACCATGTGACCATGGAACCCCAAAACTTGTGTTTTGAGGTTCTGTGATTCACACAGGTAACGTGATTCACACTGGAGTGGGGCCATGTCATGGATCCTAAGGTAAAAAAGTTGGAGGGTATTTGAGCAAGTGAAAAGGGCTGGTGGGCTCAGAGGTGAGTAGCATACAGAAGCGGCTTAGTCATGCTGGCCACATGACCCGGAAGCTGTACGCCGGCTCCCTCAGCCAGTAAAGTGAGATGAGCGCCACAACCCCAGAGTTGTCCGTGACTGGACCTTATGGTCATGTGTACTTTTACCTTGAATATTTTATTTTTATTTTTGTAAACCTCTTTGAGGTGTTTTTAAAAATAATAATATTCAAGCAGTAGATAAATTTGGTTAAATAAATAAATAAACAAACCACACACTCACATACAGACACACAAACACTCTTGAATAAAAGCACCCCTGTAGAGCGTCAGACACAGACCTTGGCTTGTGCAACAATGAACTAAAAAAAAACCCTGTTTCCAGCAGTTACAGTTCTTCTCTGCCCTTGAGTGCCATCTCTACCTCAGCCCTGGCTCTGCCAAGTTCTTACAGAGGTGATTCACTTTTAGTTACCTCTGTTGAGAAAAATATATATCTCAAGAGACAGACCCCTGACTACTTCTTTGTGGAGTGTATGCTCCTCATCTTCCTTCTGCAGCACTTCTCTCAATTTATAGCAGCTGCAGCACAGGTTCAGAGAGACTCCCAGACTGACAGCTACCAGGCCCAACAGACTGAATGGGGTAGGCTGAGGCACACAAGGTGTTCAGACAAACTGAAGGATAATGATAGCAATCTATAAGTGAAAACAGTTTGCAAGTTTGTGTCCTGAGCATATTCTAATATTGCCAGGTCACATCAGTTCCATGGGAATACATGCTGTTCCATTGATTGTCTGATAATTACCTTGAAATGAAACAATCTACTGGTATTTGGTCCTTGCATGTTTTTTTGCTTGAATCCACAACAGAGCAGCAATAAATTTTGCATGAGTTGCTCCTTCAACCAAGTAATTCAGCAGGGTCAAGGCAGAGTCAGTGTGTTATATGATTCAGTAGACTCTACTACTGGCAGGATGCTCTGCTCAGTTTCCTCTGTCAGAATATTTTGTATTTTCCATAATCAAGTTGAAGTTTTTTTGAAAGAGTTTCTAGATGGTCTAGTAGTTCAATCTCAGTCTAGGCCTATGATTAGTGTGGTCAATCTGACTAGAAGACGGAAGAGTTTAGAAAGCTAAGCCAAAAGAAATTAGTATCTTGAGAGGTGGCTGAACCCATGCAAAAAAAAAAAGAAAGAAAGAAAGAAAGAAAGAAAAGAAAAGAAAAGAAAAGAAAAGAAAAGAAAAGAAAAAGTTACACCCAAGTGATGTTTCAGTCCATCATGATGATTTAAAATGGTGCCAAGCAACCAAATGTCAATGAAACCTGCTGCACCCACCTCAGAAATCATTGTGCCATATTTGGTGATGATATATGAAGAGGAGTATGAGCCTATGCCAAAGAACGGGCAATCTTATCCCAAAGTCATGTTTCAGTCTGCCATCTTGATTTACAATGGTGACCACTATCAAAACATTGATGAAATACCCTGCCCCCAGAATGGGAACTCTTGTGCCAAGTTTGGTAATGCTGTGTCGAGAGGTGGCCGAACCTATGCCCAAGCATGGCTAAAGTCATGAGAAAATCACATTTTTGTTTGCAATCTGGATACAAAATGGCAGCTGGCAGCAGATCTATGTACAGAATCAGTAGCCTGGTTGAAATTTGATCATATTTGTATTCATAATACATTAGTATGTCATATGCCATATGCCATATGCCATATTATATTTATGTTCTGTTTAAAACATGCTATGAATGATAATTTCATGCATAAAAGTAATCTTATTTATATTTATTTGTAAACTGCTTCATAGCAATGGATTGTGAAGGAAAGGTAATAAAATATGGCCTATTTTTTTATTACTATGGATGATTGTGTCGTAATTCAAGCCCATAACATGAGAAACTGGCAACAATCCCAGGCACCCGGCTTGATTCCCTGTTGACCTCCCTGGCTGCATTCCCCAGCAAGCGCAGGCAAGGTCTCGATAGGCGATTCTTCTCAAACGTGAGAAGAACACCCCCCCTCTTTCCTGCCCCCCCCCCGGCAGGGGAAAGAGATAGACAGAAACGTATTTACATGCTTTTATTTCTGTCTTTTCAGCGTTACAAAAAACATGACTGCTCTCTTCAAACTCCAGCAGTGTAGTGACAAACACTTCCTGTACTTCCAGGACAGGAACAAACGGAAGAGCTCATATTACACTCTGAGCTAATTCCGGTGCTTCGCACTGTGACTTGACTGTCCCTCTGTTTCCCACGGACAGTCCCAACATTCCCATCATGTTTACTTTTCAAGCTAGGACTTTGCAGCAGCATTGCTTCAATATCGTAACAGATTGCTGCTGCTTTATAATGAGTCAGGCATTCTTTGACCAATAGCCATGGTATTCTGAGATAAGTGCTTTTTTTACATGTTCCAGCAACGGACATTAATTTGGTTCCTTTCTTTATCTTCCCCACTAAAGTCCAACTAATGGTATGGCAAAATATTCTTCGGTTCAGAAAACCACATTCACATTTTATAGTATGTTTCAAAAAGGTCTACCGTACCAAGGCCTGGTGCTCCATCCTTTCAGAGTATACTACCATTATGTACCATTTATAGATGTGTGGTGTCAATGAGTATTATCAAGTCAGGAGTATTTATTTTTGAATATACCACTACCATAACTTTTAGAGGGGTTTTTTATGACAGGAACAATGAATCACCTATAGGAACCATGAATCACCTGTAGGAACAGAGGTTCATCTAGTGTTTACTCTGACTGACAGCAACCCTAGAGTATAAGGCAAGCAGACTCTCCATCAGAGCACATTCACAAAGGTAGTAGCACTGGTGTGGAACTTTGCATTATTTTCTTGTTTTTCAGCTCATGGTTTTATAGGCTGAAAAACATTCTATTGGAAGGAAAGATCAAATTACATGGTAATAGGCCTTCAAATTTCATGGCTACTGTATGGAGCCCTGCCACAAACAGTTACCTCTCATTTGAGTTCAACATGACTTCAGAATGGCAGGATTATACCAAGATTTAGATTAGTTAAAAGCATGGGAAAGGAATACTATCATTCCCATAACTCTACTGATAGTAGATGGACATAAATGGAAGCATGTTCTGGAGACAAAAACCAACGTCAGTGGCTGTTGTGACAGCAACAGACCTTGGCATTCCCCCATCTTTCTCTAGAGATGTTACTTTCCTCCTCTTCCCCTGAGCTACTGGCACAAGTGCCTGGTTAGTATGACAAGTTTAGATGTATAACAGCTGGTTATGGACAGACACAAATTGCAGAGCATAGCGCAGCAGCATAAAGATGTGAAAGAGGCATTGCAGAGCTCGCCACCTAGTCGCTCAGCCTGTAAGAGGTATTGATCATGGGTTGCAGAGCAGGAAAATAATGATGCAAGAGCTCTAGGTTTAATATCAGATGTAATTATCCCAGAGAATATATGGGTGATTGTACAGCAAAGCCATTTCTCTTTGCCTCCTTCCCAGCACAGATTGCTCTAATGGAAATATTATTTATTAGGTAGTTTCACCCATTCTGGACTTAGCATACTTTCCCCATTGGGCTTTCTGAAGGGAAAACTGCCTTTTGCTATGTCCTTCACAGGATCTCCTGGCCCTCCTACAGAAGAATCGGTTACAAAGCGAGACTCTTGCATATGTGGAAGTTTAATCACTTATTGTCCCCACTAAGAATATCTGGGGGGACTTGTTTGAAGGGAGTTGGAAGATAAAGGACTAGGGAGCCATACATACATTTGTAAATTCAGCCACACAACGTTGGCGTCTCCTTGTCATGTGATGTGTGCCATCAGCCCCCCCCAAAAAAATGGGGGCACAACTCAGCATCTGTGATCAGGAACATGTTCTGGATATGGCCCTGGAAGTGCAGCTCTTCTTCAAAAATAACTCTGGTTAGTTTAATCACATTTAAAAAAAGAAAAGGCAGCACGAATACTGAAATGTGCAATTTGACCCATAGCAGAATCATATAAGCAGGAAGTGCAACTTTCATGTGCTTGGCTTACTAACAGTCCTACTTTAGTATTTTTTATAATATGAGAATACACCCTATTTTATAGAAATGATGAATAATAACTGCAATTTAAACACACACACATACAGAGAGAGCAAGAGCAAGAGAAAGAGAACACAAATTCAACCAAAATTAAAACCCAAGTGTACCCACTGAAAGAATGTGGTATTCACATTGAAAAGAAGCCTGTCCTTTTAAAATTTCTATAAATTTTAACCCTTAATCACCCGTCTGTATTCCTCAGCTGCAACCCATTGTTACTTGCTACCCATTGCTGCAACATTTATGGGTCCCTCCACTTTTTTTTTGCTGAGGCTTATAATGCCATTAATCTATTATTTACACCACCTAACATCTTTTATAAACCAGAGAGCAAACTGAATGGACAGCTTCTATTATTTTCCTTTGCCTGGAAGGCAAAACTCTCACTTTCCTTAGTGAAATGTTACTTCCGTTGATTTATAGCTTTGCAGATCTTTCTGTGTGTGATTGCTGAATTTGCCGTCCAACAGGGACTAGGTAATCTGTGTCTCTTGGCAAGGGCTATTCATCTTACACGCTTCAATCCCCCTGTTACATTATTCTTATGTTTATGAACTACAGTAACAGTGATCACTGTAGCTGAACATGACACTGAGATTGGGGTTTCTTCTCCATAGACGACAGGAAACCAGCTTTTGGGGGGGGGGAATCTCAGGCAATGAGGAGAGAAAGGGCCTAATTCTAGGATACAAATGTTTTGCAAAGTGGAGAGGAATTGCCATTTCTGGGACAGATGTAAGCCTTCAGGTTAGATTTATCTGACTCTTGTAACATGGGTTTCACCAAAGCAGTCCAGTAGATTTACAGGTTAAGAATATGACTTGTTACTGGGTGAGGTGTGGCAAATATGGGTGCATAAAGTTAATTACTGAAGGCTGCTTCTACCCAGAGATGATACTCATGTAGGAAGGATATGTGTATTAAAATGTGTACATGGTTGTAAGGTGGAAGAAGACTTTGCTACTGAGTCCATTGGAGAGTACACATATTCCTTCATTTTGGTGTGGAATCCCAGAGAAGCAGGGTAAGCAGGAGGCTGCAGTGCAATAAATCAATATTTATATGCAATAACACAAAGCAGCTTGGTTAGAAATTCGGCCCTTTCAGCATGAAGCCCACTTCACACCAAACACATATTTTCTTGGGATCCAAAGTCAGAGTTTTATTTAGACACTGATGTTAAAGTCCAAGATGACCATCTGCACCCTGAGAAATGTCATTGTGGTAATGTATTTAGTGATAACTCTGGAAGTATATATGCAGTTCTGACCAACATAAAATACATTACTTCTGGTAAATGAGCCACGATAGCCACCAGAGGGCTGTGAAAATTTGTGCCTCAGGCTTTTTAGATTTGTCTACCCATATACTAAGGATGTGGGTGGCGCTGTGGATTAAACCACAGAACCTAGGACTTGCCGATCAGAAGGTCGGCGGTTCGAATCCCCACGACGGGGTGAGCTCCCGTTGCTCGGTCCCTGCTCCTGCCAACCTAGCAGTTTGAAAGCACATCAAAGTGCAAGTAGATAAATATGTACCGCTCCGGCAGGAAGGTAAACGGCGTTTCTGTGTGCTGCTCTGGTTCGCCCGAAGCGGCTTAGTCATGCTGGCCACATGACCCAGAAGCTGTACGCCGGCTCCCTTGGCCAATAAAGCGAGATGAGCGCCGCAACCCCAGAGCTGGCCATGACTGGACCTAATGGTCAGGGGTCCCTTTACCTTTACCCATATACTATCTGAAACCAAAGGGGCACATTAGTTGCTAGATGTAAATTTCTTTTTCAGCTCTCCTACCCCACTATGATGGGTGTCAGTGGCATTGATTCGGTACAGACATCAGATATGTCTGAAATTTGAATCCAGTATCTCTTTTGCAGTTGGCATGACAAGGAGGAGCGAGTTGTTTTGGGTTTGGAAGCATCAAAGTTATCAAGCTTCAACTTCTCTTTTCTTGTAAATGTTTGTGGCACTTCAAATCAGTGTCTCCGTTTATTATTAGACCATTGCGGAAATGTATCATCTGGATATGAAATACCAATTTTTGGTAAGTGAATGAGACAAATTGAATCAAACTGGAAAGAGAGCAGAAAAAAAGTATAGAGGCTTTGGGAAGGGGAGTCTGCAGAGAGAGATAAAGATGAGTAGGCATATTGAATTTGGAGAAGAGCAACTAGACCTGTCTACAGGTACATAAATGAAAATTATAAAGAGGAGAGGGACTAGTTATTCATTTTGAGTCAGCAAGGACAGGACAAGAACAAATGGACTTAGGATGCACTAGGGGAAATCTATTTAACATTAGCAAATAATTTCATGGCAATAAAAATGATTAGCATGGTGGATGGCACTTTGAAGAAAAGGTGTGACATTTACATTACTTGTACTGCTCATTCTACATACCTCAGCTGGCTCAAGGAAAAGGAAAGCGAAAAGTTCTTCTCTGAAGATGTAAAATAAGTCCTGGAGACCCTAAATTGGAATCCATTATAGTTTAAGGTCTTGTTCCTGCAAGTACTCCTTTAAAAAAGAAAGAAAAGAAAAACACTTCTGGAAAACCAAGAAGGTTAATGAGAGTTTGGTGGAGAAAATTGTAGAATGTCAAGTTTTTCTCTCCAACCATGATGGCTGGAAACATATTCTTTAAAACAAGGGACCCCAATACCAGTGTGTCCTCCAGTACATCCTCTGGCATCTGTGGAAGGTTTCAGTAAATATTCCCTCAAAAATACACAATACAAGAGTCTGTTATCTCTTTCTACACGGTTTTTGTGTGATGGGCTCAGCCTCTCCTACTCTGAATGTATCCCCCCAAAATGCCCACATTTCACTGGATGCCAACATTGGACACCCACTCTCTCAGTTGTTCTGAACTGAAGAGAAGCACAAAGAGTGTAGCAGTGGTCTTTTTTTCACTGAGGGGGCAGCTGATGAGAGAACATCCCCACACCATTTTGTAGCCCTGCCTCTTTCTCTGCCTTTTTTAGATGTGGCTGCCATTATGCCACACCCTTCCAGCAGCCATTTTGTGACTGCCACACAGACACTTTCTCAGAATTCCAAATGTGTCCACTGGCCTTCCAAGGTTGGTGATCCTTGCTAAGAAAGACAGAAAGATGACCAGGACTAATATTGGGTAAGCATCATCAGGCACGTACAGTGGTACCTCAGGTTAAGAACTTAATTCATTCTGGAGGTCCGTTCTTAACCTGAAACTGATCTTAACCTGAGGTACCACTTTAGCTAATGGGGCCTCCCACTGCCGCCCTGTCGCTGCAGCACAATTTCTGTTCTCATCCTGAAGCAAAGTTCTTAACCCGAGATACTATTTCTGGGTTAGCGGAGTATGTAACCTGAAGTGTCTGTTACCTGAAGCGTCTGTAACCTGAGGTACCACTGTACTGAGGGTGTACTCCTCCAGGAGGCCTACTACCACTCCTGGGCTTTGTTTTTAATCAAAAGTTTTGTATATCAATGGTCTAAGCCAATATATTGGATGATGTGTTATTCACATGCTCTCTTTTGGATCATATATGCAAGATAATTGACAATTTTAATAGTGGAATTATTATTATTATTATTATTATTATTATTGTTGTTGTTGTTGTTGTTGTTGTTATTATTATTATTATTATAGCAGTGATGAGAGTGCATAGATAGAGGTCGGAGCTAAACAATATAAATTGAGAGCGTTTGCAGATGATCTAGTATTAACTTTACAAGAGCCAGACACTAGTACAAAAAGAGTTTTAGAGTTAATACAAGTATTTGGTCAAGTAGCAGGTTTTAAGCTGAATAAACAAAAAACGAAGGTATTGGGAAAAAATCTAACAGCAGTGGAAAGAGAGAGGTTTCACAGGGAAACTGGATTAATGGTAGCAAAAAAAGTGAAATATTTGGGGATCAATTTAACATCTAAAAATGTAAATTTATTTAAAGATAATTATGAGAAATGTTGGACAGAAATTAAGAAAGACTTAGAAATATGGTCAAGTTTGAGACTTTCCTTGTTAGGTCGAATTGCTGTTATTAAGATGAATGTCTTGCCGAGAATGTTATTTTTGTTTCAAACATTGCAGATTGTGGACAAAGTGGACTGTTTCAAGAGGTGGCAGAAAGATATATCTAGATTTGTCTGGCAGGGCAAAAAGCCCAGAATAAAATTTAAGATATTAACTGATGCAAAAGAAAGAGGGGGGGTTGCCCTGCCAGACTTAAAACTGTATTATGAATCAGCGGCTTTTTGCTGGCTGAAAGACTGGCTACTTCTTGAGAACACAGACATTTTGGACTTGGAAGGGTTCAATAACAGGTTTGGTTGGCATGCATATATATGGTATGACAAGGTAAAGACTCATAAAGGTTTTAAGAACCATATTGTTAGGAAAGCACTATATAATGTCTGGATTCGGTATAAAGACTTGTTGGAAAATAAAACCCCCAGGTGGTTGTCACCAATGTAAGCAAAGGAAGTGAAAAAACTTAATATGGAATCCAAATGGCCAAAATATTGGGAAATTATAGAACAAGAGGGGGGAAAAGTGAAACTACAGAGTTACGAGAAATTGAAGTCTAAAGTAAGAGACTGGCTTCACTATTACCAGATAAATGAAGTATTCAAACAGGACAGGAAAATTGGCTTCCAGGTGGAAAGATCAAAATTAGAAACAGAATTGTTAGAACCCAATACTAAGAATTTGTCAAGAATGTACAACTTGCTGTTGAAATGGAATGCACAGGATGAAACGGTTAAATCAGCTATGATTAAATGGGCACAAGATATTGGTCATGACATTATGTTTGCTGACTGGGAACAGTTATGGACCACCGGTATAAAGTTTACGGCATGTAATGCCTTAAGAGAGAATATTATGAAAATGATTTATAGGTGGTACATGACCCCAGTCAAGCTTGCAAAAATCTATCATTTGCCCAATAATAAATGCTGGAAATGTAATGAAACTGAAGGTACTTTCTATCACCTTTGGTGGACGTGCCCAAGGATTAAGGTCTTCTGGGAAATGATCTATAATGAAATTAAGAAGGTTCTTAAGTGTACCTTTCATAAGAAACCAGAGGCTTTTCTCCTGGGCATGGCAGGCCAATTGGTGTCAAAGAAAGATAGGACGTTTTTTATGTATGCTACAACAGGAGCAAGAGTTCTTTTAGCAAAGTATTGGAAGACACAAGAACTACCCACGCTGGAAGAGTGGCAGACGAAGGTGATTGACTATATGGGACTGGCTGAGATGACGGGCAGAATCCGTGACCAAGGAAAAGAGACGGTGGAAGAAGATTGGAAGAAATTTAAACTTTACCTTAAGAATTGTAAAATTAATGAGTGCTAAAATGTCATGGGTAAGGTAAAACAGATTTGCAGTGGTAAATGATTGGGTAAGAGAAAAAGGACTAAAGAAAGTGAATCACAAGTAATTGAGATTAGGGGTTGCTGAAAAAGTTTAAAACAGGGATGCAGAAAAGGGAGGCATGGGGAAGTCGTTGAAATTGGGTTTAAGAAAAAGAGGTTATGAAATTATACGTGTTTATATGTTTGTTTGTCTATGTATTGTAAGTTGTAATGTGTCTTAATTTATGTTGGAAAATCAATAAAAAAATTATATATATATAAAAAAGAGAGTGCATAGATAGAGAAGCACCCCCCATTTCCCTTGCACTCTCCCTCTGGATGGTTGTGCAAACTGAGTCTGGAAGAAGAGAGCAATGAGTGGGCAATGGTGCACTGGAGAAGCCCCTTGTTCATGCCCCCCCCAACTTTGTAGCCTGCTCTAGATAAAACCATTATGGGGTTGTGGCTCAATTGGTTCGAACACGGTGCTGATAATAGCAATGTCACGGTTTTGATCCCTATATAGACCAACTGCATATTTGTGCATTGGGGCCCTTCAAACTCTACAGTTCTTTGATTCTTTGATTCTCCAAGCATACCACGAAAAATGGTTTTAAAACTAGAATAAGTAAAGGATGACATAACAATGGAATACAACAAAGGCGGAAGGAAAAATAAGCACTAGGTGTTCGTTTGATAAGCAAGCAGATTGCTAAATAACCCAGAGGCCCAGGCAAAATTATTGTTTAATTCTGTGAAATGGCTGGCTGATCTAACCCCAATCTAATTAGGGGATAGAGCGGACAACACTTCATTATCTAATCTAACTAGACATCCCAAGATAACATGCCATCCTGAATGCATTACCTCTGCTTTTGCCTGGCATTTTAGAGACCTTGCAGGTGTCTTTTAGTTGCAGTCATTTGAATATTAACCTTCTTTGTTTGCACTGCAATCTTTTTTTTGGCCTCAAGTCTCAAATCATTTTTCTCAACTCACCTATTGAAATGCCCTTTCGGTATGTGTGGCGTGATTGTTCTGCTATTTCCCCCTCATCTTCCTTCCAATTGAGGACCACAGTGTTGTTCGGAGGCCAGGAATTAGTTACCTGTCAGAGGCGCCAGAGAGGGTGGGAGGGAGTGAGAGAGCTGGCTAAGTGGTCTTTGTCAGTTTTCTGCCAAAGGGCAATTTTACACTGAATTCTCATTTAAAATTCATTTTTTACTTATGAAATTCTAAGCAGCTTATCTGATTGTTCTGCCTAAATGGAGTATCTGAATAGAGCACATAATGCTAGGGAAGGGTGACACAAGACCTAATGAAATAAGGGAGATAGACTTTGATTGCACTATGGAAGGATGGTACAGTGCAGGGAGCAGCCATATTTCCCCCTCCTCCCTGTGCAACTTTGGAAAGCAATTTTTAGAAAACTCTTCACACTATTCAGATCTTAATTTTGAAGAACCAATGCAATCTCTTTCAAGGATAAGCTTGAACACAGATTTGTCTTTCTTTTCTGAAGTCTCTAGCCAACTGAATGGATCATCATTTCTACATTTTCTTTTCCCATTTTCCGGCATGAATCTTCCCGTGATTGAACCCATTTGCATTAATCCGGAGACTGAGCAACTGTCAAATTGTTCTAGAAATAGATCCTCATCATTGGGATTTTTTGTACCCATTATCCTTTAACTCTTTGAAGAAAAGGTGACTAGATATTGATTTTATCTGACCTACTTCTCCAAAAGTGGGGCAGTTCTGGTATTTTGAAAGAGTGTGATGTCCAGCCACATGGACACAGGCGTCTAACACTGCCTTCATGGCACAGGAAACAAGACACAAGTTGGCCATACACCAGCAGCTCTCACCCTAGAAATGCAACCTGAAGAAGGGAGCCTGTAATATAGACCCCAGACAAAGTAAGAGTTAATCAGGCTATGATGGTAGAATCCAAGGATGCTTGCAGTCACATTTTTGCAGATCATGTATATAAGACATGAGAGAGGTATAGTGTATCCTTCTCCTTTCTGAATCTTTATTTGCATCAGCCATCGGCCATAGCAATAAAACAACAATATGATATACAAAGAATAAAAATAAAAAGTCAATTATATAAAATACATTTTAGGGTTTTGAATCCTTCTCCCTTATGTCGTAGCTGGTGACAAGGAATTTTTACATGGAGAATTTGAATAGATAACAAATGATGTACATAATTTTGTTGAAATATGGTAACCTTTTATAAAATACTTTACTGATAATCCTGAAGAATGGAAACTACCGAAATCACAGTTTAGTCTTTGGCAAACTTATCTAGATTGATCTGTCCTGGAGTGGGGAGGGGGACGAGTGGGGATTTTGTTTTTGTATCCTTTTCTCACTCTTTTTTGGTAATTGTTTTATATTGGAAAGCAATAGAACTATGTTAAAAGAAAAGTAGATTTCAAATACATTACTTTCCAACTGAAGTCATCCAGCCCAGAATTCTACCACCACAATAGCCCCCATGTGTCACATTCGCCATTAGTTTTCACACATTGCAAGCTGTATGAGTGATGGATGCTGTGGTTTCCTTCTTCCATCCCATGGCATCTCCCTTTCATTTGCCTGGTGACTCTTTCATTGGATGACCATCTGGTATATGTTATGAAGGAAAATAGTGCTGTGCTGAACACCAAGGGAAGTTAATTCTGTTTATCAGTCAGCTCAGTTAGCACTCCATAGTATTCACTGTTCCATTTCTGCATCCTCCAACCCTGAAGAGCAGGGGTGGGAAACTGGATATATAACCAGCAGGCCAGTTTCTTATATCCCCTACCACATACAGGCCAGATTTGACAGGTGGGCAGAGCCAGCTGGCTGTCAGTCACCTGATTCACAATGGCATCATGTGATGTGGCACTTTGAACACTGGTCAGATCAGCAACAAACTAAAGTTTCATTGGTCATTACTATTTATAACATGGTTTCAGATATGTTTCCATTGTCATTTTTTTGTGACTGTTACCATTTTGAGATGTTTCAAAGGAAGTTGTGACATGCAGAATGACCACATATTCTCCCACTTCAGGAGTAGGCAAGATAGCAGGCTAATAGGCTGTAGATATATCCCTGGGGAGATTTTAAGTAATCCAAAGTTTTCTGTGTAGTAGGAACTGGTGATCTCTTTTCTTATTTATGTCGCTGGCTTCATTTCTGATCAGGTTATGGAACTCTGACCAAAGTTGAAATTAGTAACTTGGATACAAAAGTCTTATCATCTTAGCAGAAAAGTGTTTCACGAGAAAATAGATCACCAAATCCACAGAAGTGCCTTCATTTAAGCAAAGTCTTTTCCAGCACTCTAAACTACTTCATTCACCTACACTGAAGTGTATACACTATAAGCAGATTTTCATACTCAATATTTCTTATACTGTAGTGAAACTCCAGGAGAGAAACATTGTTTCACTGTAGATGAAACAAGATACCCATGTGCAAGGGAAACATTTGAAAGAAGCTCAGCGAAGGACTTGCAAATAATATTTTCACTACACGGAGAAAAAGAAATGCAGGACAGCCTAATTTAATTCTTCCCTTGACAGTTATTAATGAACTCATACATACACAGAGACATAAGTATTGATGAGATAAGCTAATCTCAATAGAGATAAAATGAACTTGTGGGTCAAATTCATTTATAAGACTATCAGCAGTACACATTTGTCATTGATACATATCTAATAAAGTATGTAGAGACATCTCAATAACTTGACTCCAATAAAGTTTTACCTTTTGCAGAGGGACAATGATAGCCTAATGTCTTAACTTACTACACTTCTCATATTTGCAAGTTAAGTGCTGTACAGTTAGATGGTGTAATTAATAGAAATGCACAAACCCAAGACTTTTCAGGTTTTCATCATAAGGAAGCAAATTCACAAATCTCTAATTACATAATCCATTTTATACAAAGTCATGGCATCTCACTGCAGAACACACAATTTCTTTCTTTTCCCCAAATCATTTCTCCTTATTCCCACGCCCCTGTTAAGCCTTGTGTAGTCATGATCAATGAATGTAAGAATAAAAGAAGATACCCACCGAATCAGATCAAAGTCCCATCCAGTTCAACATCCTTTTCTCAGAGCTGGTCAAGCAGATGTTGTATGTATGGAAAGCCTGCAAGTGGGACATGAGCACAACAGTACTCTCCTCCATTTACAGCAGGGTGAGTCCTTGCCACAGAGCTGGCCTTCTGGAAGCAGTGTCACTGAGACTAATCTGGATGATTTGGTGGGTGGGGCAGAGTAAAGTCAGAATGGTGCAAACACACCTGCAAAAATAATCTGGTGCTCCCACATGTCAAGGGCTTCTGACATTGCCTTCTGGCATGCCTGCCATTGCAGGATCTCACTCTCATCCTGATCAACCAGCTACTCCTAACCATCTGTATTCCTCAGCAACTGATATACAGAGGGATACTGTCTCCAACAATGGAGATGGAACGCTGCCATCATGACTAGTATCCTCTGGTAGCCTTATTATCCATGAGACTTGTTCTTCTATCATTCTGCTTGGTAATTCTGTCTACCAATTTTCCAGGAGCGAACACTAAGCTAAGCGGCCTGTAATTTCCCAAATCCCCCAGATCCCATGTGTTAATTGGTCACTTCCCAGTGCCCAGATATGGAGGCAGATCCTAGGGATAAGTTGCATATCTTTGTAAGGAGATCTCCAATGTCAAATTTAGTTTTTCATGAAGAACCTTTGGGTGGTTGCCATCTGGAGTGGGTGATTTATTCATTTTTAATTTGTTGCCAGTGCTGATTCTAGCAGCAGAACAGGAGAAATATATAATTTTAGCAAGAATATTCTTTACAGCACCTTTTTTAAAAAATCCACCTTCTAACCTCCCTCTTCTTGGCTTTTAACTATAAAATAAATCAATAATGGAAATCCTTACAAGCAAACACCAGCTTTTAAGGCCCATTCATACATTTTTTAAATGATTTGGATAAAGATTGGATGCATGGAAGAGAAAGGGTCATAGCATTGGTCTTTGGGGCCTAGTGCTGTTAATGAGTTTGCAGACAGTACTGCAAATAATCTCAGATCTACAAAACCATTAATGCTCTACAAACATTGCAAGATTATTATTTTTTCATGAATGAAAGCTGCATTCATGAGTAATGAAATTTGTACAGGCTTCTCACTGAATTATGTGCAAGCACATTAAAGCATGAACTTAAAGTTTAGTTAAATGTGAAAGAAACAGCTGACATTTTCTATTAGAAATTAATACCTGGATAACTGGCCTGTCAGACAAGTATACAGTCTCATTCAAGTGCAGTGATTTGGAGACTGAAATAGTATTGAAATGGCTGCCAGCCAATTTTGTTCTGAGTAAAACACAACAGAAAAGATAATACACAGCCCCTAAATTCTGCAGGGAACATCTTATATCAGACTTCCCCAACTTGGTGCCCTCCAGAAATTTTGGACTACAACTCCTATCATTCCTGGCCATTGGCTGCACTGGCTGAAGCTGGCTAGGGATGGGAAAGAGACCTGAGGATGCTTGAGATTTCAGTTAATTCTCCCTTCTCCTCAATATAGCACATTTTGAGCAGTCTTGTAGTGGTCCAGGATTGCGGAAAGTCAAAGACCCATTATTATTTCTGCAGCAGGGACACTGCCTCCAGCATCCTAGAGCCACCCAATGAGCATGAAAGGAGAAGGGTTTTTTTGCCACCGCATGTTGCAAAGTGTTATAGGAATTCTAAGTACACACACACACACACACACACACACACACATATATAAAATAAATGCTGATAAATGTATAAGGTGAAGAACACATACATAAGTATATAAACCACGTGTCTGAAATAGTACAGGAGAACAATCTTGAAGCCATTTTGACTCTCCCAAATTGACCTCAAATATTTCTCTGCAAGGAGGAAGGAAATGGGAAAAGCTTTCCAATTGTCTTTGGACTGTATGGGCTTACACCTCCCTGTAAATACAGCCTGGCAAGTATCTGCTAAGCTGAGCACACTATAAAATATACATAAGAGATTCAGGAACTAAGTATTTACCATCTCAGAGGAATGGCCAGGCTACCCAGAAAAGGCAATCAGATAAGGCATTATCAAGTATCCTAGCAGACAGGAGAGAAGCAACACAGTCAAATTTCTGCTGGGGACCACCTCTTTCTGTGATGTATGCATGATATTTTTGCGGTTGGTCTTGAGCTGCAGGGTAGGCAATTTCAAAAGTCTTTATAAAAGCTTTCATACCAATGTTCTGGGTTCCTCTCTTCCCTCCCTGCATGTGGTGAGTGAGGACCCTGTTGCAACAGTTTAAGAAAGATCATGCTTACTAGCTGCTTTGCTTCTCCATATTCTCTGGTTGGCCTCTGTTATTTTCTCCTACCGATAGAGAACCTACATAAGGACTCTATGCATGAAAAGGGAGCAGTTTTTTCTTATAACAAAAGCATTTAGGAACACTGAAAACACAAAGTGCTTCTATTTCAAGAGAAGGTACACAAATTACATACAATAGAACTTCACACAAAAAACCTCAACTTAAATCACTCCAAAAGGAGATACTGGGAGCACTTCAAATTACTTGCCAATGTGCATGCACAGAAAATAGTAGATCTAGCTGAAATGCATCACATGGGGATCTGCACTAGGATCAGCATACTCTTAGAATGGACATGGCTATGAGGTGGCATAGCTGTGAATATCACAAAGGGTCCCTGCACCTCTAAATTTGCTACCTGCTGACTGCTGATTTTGAGTCCTTGGAGACATAGATAAGCCAGGGAATTCCAGGTATGTAGGAGCTGAAGAGTAACTGGACCATAAGATTGCATTATGACACTCACATGCAATGACTATTGAGGAAAGAAGCGGGGGGGGGGGAGTACTAGCTTTGTGTCTTACTGCTAAATATTATAACCTACAGATCGGCAGATAGTCAGGTAAGGTTTAATTTGTCCTTCCGCCTTGCAGCCTCACAGACACAAGCACAATTGATGCTGGAGATGCTTTTGAAAAATGAAATCTCCAACTGCTTCAGTGGCAATTACCTTGTTTCAAAAGTTCTCCATTAACTTCAAATGTTATTTTTGCCCCAGTGTCGTTCAGAGTAAATTGACATTTTAAAAGGAAAATATACGTTTTTGCCTAACCTTTAGAAATCACATTAGATTGAAAGACTATCCGGCTTGCTTCCTTCTTGCTATTCTTTTCTTCATCCCCAGTAAAAGCCATTTAAATCTTGGTGTGTTGGACACAAATGATGGTATGGGATGCAAACAATATAGGAAGCATTTGATCACAAGTCCTGAAATATTATGTAGAATAATTTTTGAGCCACGACTTAACTGTTCTATCTTTTTTATTTTCACCATGAAAGAGCACAGGCCAAGCACATCTGATTAAAAAAAGATATGAAAGAGAATGACAACAAGAATACAGTTGACCATGTACATACTGATTTATTTTAATAAATTAAAATGGCAATAATTAATCATCATCACTGAATGCCCCTCCCCCACATATCCAAAAGTCCCTGGGAATAGGTTCTAGACAGGCCGGATTACTGGCTTCTCTCATTTTAATCAATTTGGTTTTTACAAAAAACAATAATTAGGTCTGCAACATTAATAGATGAATGAAATTGACTAATTGGTTTTTAAAAATTGTCCTGATCCAATTGATAGGCCAGATGAATCTCTCCCGTGTAAATCTGTCCCAAATACCAAGACAGCCTAGCTAACTTCTGTCTTTGTTACTCTCTCTCTCTCTCTCTCTCTCTCTCTCTCTCTCTCTCTCTCACACACACACACACACACACACACACACACACACTTTTGGAAATGTATAGCTACTTTCTGAGAAAGCCTATGCAGCATTTAATTATTAGACTGCCCCCTTTTGATTGTTACCAAAGACACACATGAAAGGGGAGCTCTGCAAACAGAGTTACATATATTTTATTGTTGCTTTTTATCATCAAAATTTTGTCTGCCCCAGGAAACATCACTAAGCTAAATATTTGCTTGCAGAACTGCTTTCCTAATGAGATGTAAATTCTTTCATGTTGTTTGCCAGGAGAATGAGTAGATGCATTAATCAGCAGTTGAACCTTTTTATTATTATTTAAAGTACTTTTTCATTGCAAATAAGATCTTGGGATGTGTTTATGTACTTTCTTATTATATTTCCATTTCTTATTATACTTCCACTAATGGCTGATCTGCACGATGCAAGGTCAGATTCACATCAAGAATACTGAAGATTTCTGGAAAGAAAAGACAAAGAGTCACATTCCTATCTCAGCCATTATACTTCATGTTAGCCATGCAGCAACTTCTGTGACACATTGACCTTTGCATGTGGGAAAAGCTGTTTTCTATTGGATCAGCCCAATTGTCCAGAGAAGCACCATGCCATGAAAACAGCTTATCTGTGTTACAACCTTAAGTTGAACCATTTCCAATCAAGTGTTTCTGGGTGGCTTTCACATAACAAGAAACACTTCCCCACAGATGATCCAAAAGTCAACTCTAGGGTATGTATCATAGAACTGGAGAATTGGAAGGGACACCAAGGCCAATCTATTCTATTCCAACTCTGTGCAATGCAAGAATCTCAACATGCAGTCCCCCATTCAATTTGAAATCATATTGGACCCTGCTTAACTTTGCAAATGTTTTATTCTGTGTGGATCAAACCTATGATACTCATGGAACCTCCATACCAGTTTCATTTTCACTTATTTACACTAAGGAAGATATACTTTTGTGAGCAAAATGTTAGTAATCAGTACCAGATTCCTTTTATACTTGTCTTCCAAAATTATTTTGAATTTTGAACCTCTTTGTTACTATGACATGGTCATTAAAATGTCTTCTAGTCCATTTAAAAAAATGTGGCTATAGTGGTACTGTCAGAAAATAAAGTCCAGAGGCTGAAATTAGAAGGTGGCAGCAATGGATACTGCACTAACATAGGGCGGTGAAAGCAGAGTGCAGAGGCACTGCCATTGAGAGAAGTCTTCAGAGGCATCACACCTGTCCTTCACCTGAACCTCTCACCCCACTCCAGTGCAAAACACTGCCCCAGAGTTGCTTAACAGTCACTGCCACTGTGGACAGTAGTGAATTAGATGGATCAACGCAATGATTCAGAATAGCATATTCCTGTGCTTATAGTCCAATCCTAAACGCATTACTCAGAAGCAAGTTTAAATGAGAAGAATGACACTTGACTTTATAATAAGCATTCTCAGAATTCCAGCTTCATAGGAGAATTCTTGCCACAATGCATATCAAAGTCATTGAAAAACTGAAACACTATTGCTGTCTCAACAATGACAAAGATTTAGAATGAACTTTTCAGAACGCAGCATACGTAATTGCTGAATTACCACATCATCCTTTCTTGTGCAGGTTTCTATGTAGGTTAGGTTCCTCGCTGGCCCCTTCTTCCAAAGTTATGTGTCCCATTCGAATTGGGTTGGCTGGAGCTCATTCTCCTTAGGAATCTTTGCCAGAAGTTATCATTCTAAGTAGCTTTATTGTTATTGCCCCTGTTATGATTGTTTCATTTTCTATAGAAATGATCACTTTTACTGGAATCATGAAAATGAAAGCAAAATACATCTGGTCACTGAGCAGGGACTACAGTGGCACCTCGGTTTTTAAATGTCCGGGAAGCTGAATGTTTCTGTTTTCGAACGCCGAAAACCCAAAAGTAAATGCTTCCATTTTTGAACGCACCTCAGAAGTCGAACAGTTTGTGCTGAGTGTACATGTTATTTTTTTCAATTTTCTGCAGGCCGCCCTTTGCGCCTTGGTTTTCAAACATTTTGGAAGTCAAACGGTCAGAAGAACATCGTGTGATGCATTATTACAAGGTTTGGGAACCTGTGGTCCTTCAGATGTGGTTGGACTCCAATTCCCACCTGCCCCAGTCAGCATGGCAAACTGTCAGGGATGGAGGGGGGAGTACCATCCCTCATCTACAATTTATAGTAATAGTTTCCAAATCTTTCTGCTCTAGGAATTATGACTTTGAGTTGATGCCTGGCAACAACTGCACATTTTATACAATATCTATTGCTGCAGAATACAGCAAGTACAGGGAGAAGACCACAGCAGTTTCTAAAGCCAATTTAAGACAACCAAGAGAGGTGCAGATGTTATGCTGGATTGCCATTTGAGCAAATAGGAAGCTTTGTTCATTATGGGGATGTGTTCTTGAAGGGTAACATAATAGGTTAATTTAGAGTCAATGTGTTTCACATACAGCAGTGCCCATGATCTCTGATAATACAACAATGACTGCTGTTCTGAAATTCATAAAGTCCTAGCTTATTATACACAAACTATTCCCAATTACTTTTGTCTTCCAGCTGTGCATAGCAAAGGCTAATGTTGTTCAATGCTTCATCAGTCATAGTTTAGGGATCATGCAAAATTTTGAAATGCAAACTCATGCTGCTTGAAAAATCTGGCCTACTTCAAGGTCGATATAGTCCTTTTTTGATCTGATCCTGAGTAAGAAATGGGGTCGCCTCATCCCTAACCTTCCTTTGCTTAGGGAAGGCAGGAAGTAGGAGAAGTATCAAGCAAAGGGAGAGCCACAGGAATCAATTAGGCTTTTCAAACAGTGAATATGCATGTGTGTGCTCTAATGGGATAGAAATTAAGTCGACATGAGTATGGGCTTGTCCACACTTCTGCTTGCCCTGTACCTAGAGATTTTGCCTTTGCCCCACCAGTTTCCCCTGGAAAACCTGATCTCCAGCACTAAATAGGAACAAATCCTCAAAAAACCAAATTGCCATTTGTTCAGATCTAGTTAAATATTGGTTTTCCCTGGGGAAAAGCATTGAGGCAGACAAAGGTGTGGTTAAAAGGTGAGTAACAGATGACTGGAGCAATTTACTATATTGTTTCTGAGATGGAGAAAAGTACATATGATGCAACCCCTAGAAGCAGATGTAGCCTATCAACCTAAAACCTATTTGCAGTATCGTGATGTGAAAAATTACCACTAAGTCCCTGTTACACTTGATGAAAGGCTACTGGTTAAAGAGGTGGATTGTGAGATAAGATAATTAAAGGCAATATGAATTTAAGAAATGCAGAAGAAATGATAAAAATGGGGGATCATCAGAGGTGCTGATGGAAGTCCAAAAAGATTGTATAAGATGTGAAATTTTGTGGTATGTATGACAATATGTTTAAAAATGAATAAAAATTATTTATATAAAAAAAGAAAGGCTACTGCCCCAAACGGCATCTCTATATCAAATCCCCTCCATGCTATAATATTCAAGATCTGTTCCTTGAGGTCTAAGACAATCATGTTATGCATGTCCTCACTCCCACTTCATATTTGGCTGCTTCAGATGGAGAAATGCAAGATATGGTGATGTCAGGACATGGAATAAGTGATCCCATGTGTGAGGGAATGGCAGAACTGATAACAGCAATTGTCAGTGGCAGCCTTCCATCAAGTATAATATGCATTTTCCAGCCTAAAAAAAATTCCACTTTTCAAGGAGACACATCCAACCACTCCAGTCAAGCAAAGCAGGATCACACAACCAAGTCTTCAATACTGCATGAGTTAACCTCCCTGCTGCTGGCAACTGCTGGGTAACTGTAGAACAGTAATTACTCTGACAGCATTATATTCTCTGTGAGATAGCAAAGTGCTGTAGATAATGTTTATTTTTGATCAAGTATTAAAAGTAATTGCCTTTAATTATCATGGCAAATGCTCTGTGTTAGATAATTACATGTTGACCCTTCTTCATAGCTTCAGAGTTGGGAGGCTGTTGGGCCAGCTATAGCCTATTGTTATGGAAGATAAGCCCTTTCAAGGCAATTATTCTATGCACTGCTCCATATTTCTCTCTCTTTTCTTCTTCCTTTTTGATTTTGCAAGCTTATAGTGCCTACAATTCACCCACGCCTATGCCAATGCTTCTAAATGGCATATACAAACATGATTTCTGTGGATCACCTGCTTGGGTTAATTTGGGATGAGAAGGGGGTAGACCACATCCCTTCAAATGCTTGCCTTTAAACCAATCAATGGGAATGGGATCCAGGAATTAGAAGGGGGTGTTTGCATTCAGCCTATTCCCTCCCCCCCCAAAAAATCATAGCAATATGAAGAAACTTATCTACATTCTTGAGTGGCAACAAGGCCACAGAACAAGGCAACAAGACGTTGTTTTGCTCATGCAGCAAGTTACCTGAATCCCGCCCATTTTCTCTAGCACATACTATCTTCTTCAAGGATTCATTGCCCACTCTGCCACACATTTCTCAGCCTTTCAGCAAAATATTATTGTGATCAGCAAATACCAAGACCTCACGCTGGCAGTCAGCAAAACCTCACTTTGACCGACAAGCTGCTTTTCTGCCTTTCTCAGAGATTGCACAGAGCAAAACAATGTCCTCGAGCCTTACTAACTGAAACTCACCCAATGTAACAGGATTAGAAAGTGATCTGGACACCTCTGGAGATTAATGTGCTGTAACAGCGGAGTCAAAGTCCCAGCAGTTTTGTCCTGGACAAAAAACACAGGTGGTTGTAGCCCTAGAGCAAGTAACAGAGGGAGTCTTGCAGCCAACCCCATCTCTCAGAAGTGGAAGGTTTGTGAAAACATTTGCCACACTCTATCAAGTGGGAGAAGACATCTAGGAGCCATTATTTCACCTGCCTGGGCTAATTTTTTGTGGCAGATACTTGATTTGCCTTTCACCAAAGCTAACTGTATATTCTCTATACAGTGATACCTTGGTTGTTGAGCAGCTTGGCTCCCGAACAAATTGGGTCCTGAACGCTGCAAACCTGGAAGTTTGCGAATGTTTTTCGGAAGTCGAATGTCTGATGCGGTTTCCGCAGCTTCCCATTGAGTGCAGGAAGCTCCTGCAGCCAATCGGAAGCTGCGCCTTGATTTTCAAACTGTTCCGGGACTCGAATGAACTCCCAGAACGGATTAAGTTTGACAACCAAGGTACCACTGTAATCTTCTGTTTGTGTTTCCGAGGTAGCATCCAAATCACAGATGGCATAAGGCCCCTGTTGTCAGATAACCCATCTATAGGTTTAAGGTAAACATCTAACTATAGAACAGATGTGCTTTTCCACTGCTAGCGTTATATAAGAACAGAAGCAGCTCAATAATGAGTTGGATGAGCCACCTAGCTCACCCATAATGCCTCACTCTGAGGAAGGACGTCTCAAAGCTTTGTCAGCAACAAGTGGACAGAAGGGGAGGAGGATAGGATGGATGGCAGCAGAGGTTAGGAGCAGGAGGAGGGCAGCAGTGGCAGAAGGTGGTGGCAACATAGTTCCATCTCAGGCACTGCACTGTTTTGCACCAGATCTGAAAAAGAAGCTTGACAGAGCCATTCTCACTGTTTCTTCAGCAACCGTTCAAAAAATATTATATAACATCCAAAAGCACACACCGTTTTCAATCTCTCACATTGCTGCAATAAAATACATATAATCCAACCCCCCCCCATTTCAACCCTGTTAAGCTCCTTACAGAACATAATGTTTACTTTTGTTTCAGTGTGCAGAAGTGACAATAGCTTGTTGAACCTGGTCTTTCTGTGTTGCTGGCAGAGGTGAAATAACAAGGTCAAATGAGGCCCCATCCATTTCTCTCACTGAATATTTCATTTGATGTAATAGCATCTGAGATTTCTGTCCTGCTAGAACTGTATTGCTGGGCTCAGAGAATTCTTGTCCAAACGGAAATGTAGTAAATTTAAATGGCATATTTGGGTTTTTTTATGTTATGTGCCTCTCTCTCTCTCTCTCTCTCTCTCTGTGTGTGTGTGTGTGTGTATGTGTGTGCGCGTGCACACAGTATACATATAATATATAACTGATTGCAGTTTAGTAGCTGTAATGGTAAACTTTGATATATGTTTGTGTGTGTATTTGCTGCTAACAGTATCTAAAATATAAAATTTTATCAGCAGATTTATGCAGGAGGGAGAGATGCATTATTTAGGTGCAGGTTCTCAAGAAAAGTTAATCCATTCCTATTTATTAAGGTACAAATCATACATACTTGGGTGCAAAGAGGCTGAAATATGGTCATGTAGGGAGCAGTATAATTGATTTTCCAACCTCAAAATGCAACAAGTGTGTGCTTGTGTGTGCATGATCAACAATAGAATCCAATTTGTCTTTTCCCACTTCCATAGTACACAATCACAATTTTTTTTTCCTTTTCCAGCAACATGCACATTGTCCTGCAAGTTTTTTTTTAATTTCCTACAGAGTTTCTTTCACATAATGAGACTTTCCCTCCTAGTTGTTCAAATCTCTGTTTGTAGATTATGCCTTTTGAGTGACTGGACTTAATCCACTCAGATTAATCTTTCTTTAAATAAGCATGCTTCATTCTGGTGTGGTAGGTTTTAATCATTTAGTTTTCTACACTTATCATTAAGGGGCAAAAACAAATCCTCTTATCTATGGAGCATGAAATAACTAGTTGTATAACCAGTATGTAAAAAGAGCTCCCGATTAACTGTTGCATTGAAGCTGTTTACAAGCCTTGCACAGTACGTACACATCTCTCAACTTTTGCTGATTTCCTTACACACTCCAGTTATATCAAAGGCAATTGGTTTTTGCTGTGTTTCATCCAAGATCAGCTTTATATTTATATATTCACAGCATGGTGCCTACACTAGCACTATGCAAGGAGTTGGCACTGCAATACACACCTTTCCCTGCTGATTTCTAATATGTTGTTCCCTGTGGGTGTCAAGGAGTTTCTTATGAGGTGATATGTAAGCTTAAAGCCAGTGGTGCAAATGCTAGGGACTTAGTTCAACAGCTAGCCCCAAAGAGAGATAGGTGTACATGCATGGGTAGTACTTGGGGGGGAAAGAGAAACAGTGGAATATTTATTAGTACTTCAAACTTCCAACAAGGGAAGACTATTACCTTGGAGATGCTGAGTGATTTGGTAAAGGCTGGGGCAGAGTTATGCAGCTACCCTCCCAACAGCAGCATTGCGTCAGGTGACCTTGATGGTGCTAGGGCAGAGCAATGGCAAGGTCTGAGCTGCATGGATGCACTGGCAGAACCAATCCCCAGTGGAGGTCCATTAAAAACTGTGGAAGGTTTGCACAGCAAATTGACCGTCCCTGCCTTCTGCCCAGGAATGCAGATATGGCAGTGGCCTATGCTTTGGTTGGGGTTTGCTGCTGCCCAAATGGAGTCTGGATTGCACCTTTAGTTGGATATATCACCCATACTTTTTTCTTCTTTTGTTGGATTTTGGATTAAAAGATTACATGGATGCATTGACTAAAAGTGTAGCCCAATTCAGACCCCTCCCCCCATTGATTTTAAAAGGAAACTTCAATTTTAGATTTGTGCAAGCTTAACTTAATTTACATAACACATCATCAATTCCTTTGGCTCCATTTTTAGGGGTAACTGAAAGGCAAGGTAGCTTTCCAAAGTCTACAAATGTTGCTGAGAACTTAAAAGGAAAATTTAAGGAGCCACCATTTAATGAAGCATTTACTGAAATGTCCTTGGTACACCACCTCTGACCCCCCTGACACCAAGGGTGGTGCAGATGGTCTCTCTCTGTAGCTACTGTGGACTTGGTGTCTTATAACAAGCCAATTAATTCAGCAGCTTTTCTCTGAAACTACTCATTAAATAGCTTTTGAGCAAGTGCCATCCACTATTAATAACTACTACCACAGTAATTGAGACAGGTATAGTTCGGCAACTGCAACCACCCAGCATGATTTCTCATCTAAGCATCAGGATATTCTGATTGAAAACTCTCCAAAACAGATATTTAAAAAAAATGAGAGTTGAGCCAAAACTTCTCCCCTTTTCAATATCCCATTCACCCTCAGTGAAAGTGATGGTGAGGGATTTTGGCAATTGGGCAGGGAATGAAGTGAAATTTGAGGGCGGTAGGAACAATACTCAACAGTGCTTTCTCAACTTTCTTGGGACTGTCAACTTAATTCACCATGATACACCCAGAATGCTGCTACTTCACAACATATCACCCTCCAGAGAGGTGTTTTGTGGGGGAAATGGTGGCATCAACAATGAGGGCTTCCATGTTGTTTCCAGAACAGATCTGAGAGGGCAGGAGGTTGAGATAGGAAGATCTTTCCATTGCTCAAGTAGAAATCCTTGTAATGATGGAGCATTCACCTTAGCGTTAAGTTGAATACAACCCTTAGTTCCTACAGAAGAAGAGTAAGTATTGTCCCAGTGACTGCAGTCCCTCCCCCAAACAGAGGAGAAACGAGGCAAGAGTACTTGAAGAATACTGAGGTGAAATCTTTCCCTCTCACTATTAACACTTGCACTTCTTTATTGCGGCACTTTTGCAAACACAAGCTTCAGAAACAATCTAACGTTTCTTCTGTTGTAGGTAGCATTACGCTGCTTAGGTATCAGTTATTCAAACATATCTGCACAAACCAGCCTTATCTCACCTTGCTCACAGATACTTCTACTTGAAAGCCATGATCAATGACCCCAGCAAATGAAAGAAAAGCAGGAATTCTGTCTGAGCATCAATGGTCTTGTTTCTTAGAAGGATTGCATTCTTGCCTACATTAAGATTGATGGTGAGATTAGCATAATTAAATCCCAGGGCCTAGAGCTTTCTTTTGCTAATCAGCAATTACTAATGGCTTTTTCCTTTCTGTCTGTGCTTTCCTGGAGACATCTATTTTGTACCAAGCAGAAAGGCAATTTTTAAACCTGAACAGGTCAGCTGTCAATTTCACATGTTTTGCTCACAGGTCTGATCCAAAAAGGATTCAAGGTTCCCAGTCAGACAAAATCTTGAAGCGAAATTCCAGTGGGGGCAGGGGGGCTGTAAACAATACTGGCTTGATAGGCTATTCACATACCTGAGATTAAACAGCTACCAAATAGTGATCAAGAGGCACTTCACAATAGTTCAGAGATACACCTGACACCTTTTGAAAACACAAAAGATCACTAGTCCTCCATCTGTCCTTGAATTGTTCTCCCCTGTCTACATTACTGTAACATGATTAAAAGGGCTTTTCAAATGATTTTGGTAGCCAAACAAATCTGATCTCACTGGATTCAGCTGCCACTTTATTTGCAATCACAAATGCTGTGAGGACTGGGGTTGTGCTATTATCCTACTGGATAATACTCATGACAAGCAACACATCTCCAGCTTCTCTTCCCAACTAATTTATATCCATGGATTTAATTGGCCCTAAAATAAGGTTACCAGATGTGCCCGTTTCCTGGGGACAGTCCCTGGATTTACAAATCAATCCCATACAAAATCCATTGAAGTTGAAAAGTGTCCCCAACATCATTGGAAAAAATCTTGTAACCTTACCCTAAAAGCCTTATAAGGACTGTAATAAGTTGTATCATGCTATTTGTGGCTCAGACTGCAAGCGGGAGGTGTGGAGGCAGGAGAAACAACTTCTTAGATTAATTTTAATAGGGGTAATCAAGAACAAATGCTCCTTTCCTCACAACCTGTGTAGTGACATGCAGGGCAGCAAGGATTGGTACTGTAGGAAGTGCAGCATTGTAGAGTTTTACGTTGGGTAGTGATAACTACCTGGCATCAATACGAGCTTTAGTAAGAGTGAATAGTGCTGGTGTTACACTGCCCTATTTATTACTGAATAGCTGAGTCCCTTTTATGGCTGAGAGGGCTTTGTCTGATCTAGATTACAAACACCTACTTCATCAGGCTATTTCAATCGCCATGTTCCCAACACCCCTTATGGAGATGATGTCCTGTGTATCTAATTATGAACCTCTCCATTTCTGGGTTTATATGAATAAGCTCTGAGTAGGGCTAACCTGGGGTTAATAGCTCTTTTATGAGATTGTCAATGGCACAGGCCTGATGTCAGAACCTTTCCATTAATTATTCTTGACATGCAATATATTTGACTAATTCATGATGAGATCTAAGTGCTGAGCATCAGAACTAGAGGGGAGGGCAAAAAGACCTCCATCAGAAGTAAAAGACTTGATTATAAGATTTAATCAAGTCCTAATTGTTTTGACTTCGAGGCTTATGAGGAAAGTGGAGGCTTCTTATAGATCTAGAAACTAGAGTCAAATGGTTTATCCATGTATCATTTACAGAGAAAAAGACTCCAGGCTGATTACTAAGAATTATGGAAGGGATTGAGGTCAATATCACTTTGGTTTCTAACTTAATATTGATGGCTTTGCCTTTGGGATGTTCAGGTTGTTCTGATCAGATAGGTAGGATAAATGCAAAATCCTGTACAGGCAGGAAAATGTGACAAAATGGAAATGTGAGGGACCAACACAGAGAAATAACTTGGAAAATAACCCACACAGGAATGGCACAAACCCAGCTTCTTCACCCAGTAATCACATAAAATGAAAGCACTAGGAAAAAATTCACTGAAATTAATTCCAAGATTAGATTCATCTTCTTCTGAATAAATTTGGCAAAATTGTCCCCTCGATTTCTTTTCCCGTAAATACAGTGGAGAATTCTGAGAGGCTGTTTGTGCCCAGCTGTCCTCAGAAGAGGTTATGCTGCTGCTGCTGCTGCTGCTGCTGCTGTGTGCGTGTGTGCGTGTGTGTACCATTTTGCTCCAGTTTTGCATTTTAAAAGCTCATATAAAACCCTGAAAGCTCATATAAAAGAAAAAGAAAAGAAACCCTGTTTGGAACATGAAACACTTTGGGAGTTCTGAGTGAGAAACACACTTGGGGGGAATATGTTTGCAGATCTTGATTGTTTGAACTGAAAAGTTTGTATTAAGATTAAGGGCCCAAGAAAGAAAGAAAATGTGGGCCCAAGACACTTATAGACAAATATCAAATGACCACAATGTGGGCCCAAGACACTTATAGACAAATATCAAATGACCACAATGTGGGCCCAAGACACCTATGGACAAATATCAAATAACCACAACAATAACAATTCAGTTAATACGCTTTGAAATTCTCTATATAGAGCAGTCGTGTGGGTGAAATCATATGATTATGTACCAGAAAGCACGACCACATAATAAACACCACTTTATGGCATGTGATTCACCTGAACATGGCAGCACGTATTTCAGCCACCCCACTTCCACATATTGCCACTAGGAAATGCTGCTTGCACTGGGGTTGTGTTGGCCCAGAGGTCATGTCCTCCACATAACTTGTCTGTGAACCATATCATAAGGAGATTTGGGATAAATTAAGCCTACAGCAGGGACCCCACTCTCTCCAATTGTGGCTTCACAGAGGAAATGAAAAGATTCAGTCAATTAGCATTCAAAAGAGGCATCTATTCTGCCATCAGGCCCATCCTTGCTTAATTTGCAAAGCTACAAAGATTTAATTAGACATTTCAGAAAGCCACTAATACTGCAGGGTATTCACATTGTCACAATGTATTTTGACTCGCTAATGTTATGCCAGCCTGCACGGGCCACTAAATTTCATTCTGTTAAGAAAGTAAAAGAAACAGGATCCATGAACGACCAGGAGCTCTTCTCTTGACCCTCAACTCTGGTGTTTCAGTTAGATATTTTGCCAACAGAGAAGGTTCCATCTTATCTGGGGAAAGATTAGGTGTGGACAGTGAAGCCTTAAACTCTTTTTTCAGTGGCTTCAACAGGGCCTTTTTGATTAAGACATTTCCCTTATGCTTCAGACCAAAGTAATTTTTCACTGGTATACACTATGATCATGTGAAGCTGTGTTATTCTGAGTCATCCCATTGGTCCTTCCAAGTTAGTAATGTCTATTTTGATGGGCAGCAGTTGTCTTGCATCTTGAGCAGATTCATTTCCCAGCCCTTCTACATGGAGATGCCAGGCCTTGATCCTATGACTTTCCTCATGCTGAGCAGGTACTTTTCTTCTAGTCATTGCCCTTTCCTACTAGACGTTATAAAGATAATTTCAGCAGCAGTGGAACTTGAATCAACATTTCTCATTGCACAGATGGTGAGGGGTATCAGATTAGGTTAGGACTGTTGGGCAGGGCTGTCCCTTCCATTAGGCAGACTGAGGCAGCTGCCTCGGGTAGCAAATTCTGAGGGGTTGAAAGTGACTAGAAAAGTGTTTCATGTGGTTTTTCCTACAGCCCAAAAGCTAGCTTTCTGCCCTAGCATGCAGTGGAAGACTCTGTTCCATCACTAGTGCTGAAGTAAGATTCAACTACCATTCTAGTCAGATTTGTGCACAAAATGGAGAATCCACCATCTTGTCCTTCACCTCAGCAGCAAAATGGCTTGGGCCATTCCTGCTGTTTGGTTGGGGGGAAATATAACAAAATGATGTGATATTGTCATTAAAGCATGAATGGTTGAGCAGAGAAAATGTGTTACCATTTTTGTGCTATAATTAACATGCAAAACATGTTAAACAAGCACTGATCTTTTCACACACTGTACATAATTGCATCAAGTGCATAACTGAATTTTTGGGCAGAAGAGAGGCAGAAAAGTCATAGACGGCAGAATAGTGCCAGTTTTGCAAGACACTTTGTGCATCAGACAGTTTGCAGCATCTATGTTGGTACAGTGGTACCTCACAAGACGAATGCCTCGCAAGATGAAAAACGCGCAAGACGAAAGGGTTTTTCGTTTTTTGATTTGCTTCGCAAGACGATTTTCCCTATGGGCTTGCTTCGCAAGACGAAAACGTCTTGCGAGTTTGTTTCCTTTTTTCTTAAAGCTGCTTGAAGAGGTGTAGTTGCGACGGACCGTGCTTCGCAAGACGAAAAACTGCGCAAGACGAAAAGACTCGCGGAACGAATTAATTTCGTCTTGCGAGGCACCACTGTACAGATACAGTCTGGGATGCGTTTGTTTGTTTTTTGCAACTGGTGCTACAAGGTTTCCGTCTGTAACACTTGCTTGTTTGCATGTAGTCAAAATCCGTAGGGGTTATGGGGCTAGTATTGGAGGAGAAATTGGGTTCGACTTGTCTTTTAATGCAAACCCACTTAATGTAGCTATACTTTCAAATTTTCACTTTTCCAAATTTTGTGATACCATTTCCCAAGAAAACTTTTTATACAAAAATGTGTATGTTAAGGGAATGTGAATGAAAAATGCTTTAACTAATGGAAAAAAATCGACTTAATAGTAAGTAATTTGCAAAACTTTATATTTTAGACATACAAAAATATAGAATAATAAACTTTTCTCTTCTGCCAGGCCTATTAAGAGTACATCCCCCACAATGGTCTACTGAAGTTAGTTCTTATTTTTTAATATAAAAAATATTGCTTTTCACTTGTTAATTTATTATGATTTTACTGTCTGTTTTCCAGTATTTATATTGTTGTAAACCACTGTAATAAATTTGTACGATAGAGTGGTATATCAATATTTTTATAAATAAATAAATAAACATTGGGAGAAATGCACATCAAGATGCAGCCCTTCCTGGATTCCTCTGTATTGGATCATTTCAGTCTTTTATATTCCATTCTCTGGCAACGTGCTTGAGTGCATAGAGGTGAGGTAGAAGCTTCCTAATACAGTGGTACCTCGGGTTAAGTACTTAATTCGTTCCGGAGGTGCGTTCTTAACCTGAAACTGTTCTTAACCTGAAGCACCACCTTAGCTAATGGGGCCTCCCGCTGCTGCCAAAGCACGATTTCTATTCTCATCCTGAAGCAAAGTTCTTAACCTGAAGCACTATTTCTGGGTTAGCGGAGTCTGTAACATGAAGCGTATGTAACCTGAAGCGTCTCTAACCTGAGGTACCACTGTACTGTTAGTGATTCCAATCCTTCCCAGAAAGGTGGCTTTAGAATGTGATTCTGATTGACCTGCTGTGTCCTATAGGGTTCTGTGGTGCTCTTCTTGGCTGTGAGCCTTTGCAGCCCTTTTCTACCTGCTCTGGGAGAGCAGGGCCCTGACTGAATCCAGCTGCAAAAGCTGAGGCTGCTGAGCAAGACTCTGGGGCTGGGGTGTGGGGATTTGGGGGGGGGGATGCTGTTGGCTTTTTGTATCTTTATTTTAAATTTTGATTTATGTGGAAACTTTTCCATGGGGTTGCATATATTTTAATGTTTTATTTATTGGCTATGACAATGGAAGTGTGCATCTTTGGGGGTGAAATCAAACCACTGGAAAGTTACAGTACCTGCTTTGACTATAGAGACAGTTATGGGAGGGACATGTTTTGTCCGGTTGTGCTGATGAATGTGTACCATGGCATAGGGAATTTTTTAATGTTTGAAGTTCTATTCTGTTTTTTTCGTGTTCTGTTGGAAGCCTCCCAGAGTGGCTGGGGAAATCTAGCCAGATGGGCAGGGTATAAATAAATTATTATTATTACTATTATTACTATTATTTATTCTTTCTGTGCTCCTCCCAGTCGTCATTCCTTCTCCTGTCGCTGTTGTGGATATAAGACTTGACTGATTGCCTCCACTGTGGTCATCTGTGAGATGATTCTTTTGATATTTTAAGGCACGAAAGCTCTTGCGTTTTCCTTTTTGGTGCTGATTTTATTATTTTGCGGTATTGCTTTGTTAGATGCTGTTGTTAGCTGTGTTGGATTATTTAAAGAAAGGCAGTACAAAGAAATGTTTTAAATATTAAGCTGGAGCTTAATATTAAACTGACAGGGCATTGTGTTATGATCTACTTTTTGCAGTTAACCATTTCTTGCTTTGTGGAGACTTTTTGATTAGGATTGTTGCTTTGGAATTTCAATAGGTTCTCAATAAAACATAAGAAAATAAGAAGTGCCTGCTAAATCAGGCCAGTGGCCCATCTAGTCTAGCATTCTGTTCTTACAGTGGCCAACCAGATGCCTGTGGGAAACCAGCAAGAAAGATTCAAGCACAAGACTCCCCTCTTTTTTCTCCAGTAACGGGCATTCAACAAATTATAGCTAATCTAAATCATCTGGAACAAACTTACTGATGGTAGCATACAGGATATAGTTGTCCTGATCCAATGAAGTTTTTATGTTGTTAAGACGAGCTTTGAATCATAGAATAGAGTTGGAAGAGACTACAAGGGCCATCGAGTCCAACCCCCTGCCAAGCAGGAAACACCATCAGAGCACTCCTGACATATGGTTGTCAAGCCTCTGCTTAAAGACCTCCAAAGAAGGAGACTCCACCACACTCCTTGGCAGCAAATTCCACTGTCGAACAGCTCTTACTGTCAGGAAGTTCTTCCTAATGTTTAGGTGGAATCTTCTTTCTTGTAGTTTGGATCCATTGCTCCGTGTCCGCTTCTCTGGAGCAGCAGAAAACAACCTTTCTCCCTCCTCTATGTGACATCCTTTTATATATTTGAACATGGCTATCATATCACCCCTTAACCTCCTCTTCTCCAGGCTAAACATGCCCAGCTCCCTTAGCCGTTCCTCATAAGGCATCGTTTCCAGGCCTTTGACCATTTTGGTTGCCCTCCTCTGGACACGTTCCAGTTTGTCAGTGTCCTTCTTGAACTGTGGTGCCCAGAACTGGACACAGTACTCCAGGTGAGGTCTGACCAGAGCAGAATACAGTGGCACTATTACTTCCCTTGATCTAGATGCTATACTCCTATTGATGCAGAATTGCATTGGCTTTTTTAGCTGCCGCGTCACACTGTTGGCTCATGTCAAGTTTGTGGTCAACCAAGACTCCTACATCCTTTTCACATGTACTGCTCTCAAGCCAGGTGTCACCCATCTTGTATTTGTGCCTCTCATTTTTTTTTTGCCCAAGTGCAATACTTTACATTTCTCCCTGTTAAAATTCATCTTGTTTGTTTTGGCCCAGTTCTCTAATCTGTCAAGGTCGTTTTGAAGTGTGATCCTGTCCTCTGGGGTGTTAGCCACCCCTCCCAGTTTGGTGTCATCTGCAAATTTGATCAGGATGCCCTTGAGTCCATCATCCAAGTCGTTGATAAAGATGTTGAATAAGACCGGGCCCAAGACAGAACCCTGTGGCACCCCACTAGTCACTCTTCTCCAGGATGAAGAGGAACCATTGATGAGCACCCTTTGGGTCCGGTCAGTCAGCCAGTTACAAATCCACTGAGTGGTAGCATAGTCAAGACCACATTTTACCAGCTTCTTTACAAGAATATCATGGGGCACCTTGTCAAATGCCTTTCTGAGATCAAGGTAGGCTACATCCACTGCGTTCCCTTCATCTACTAGGCTTGTAATTCTGTCAAAAAATGAGATCAGGTTAGTCTGACATGACTTATTTTTCTGAAATCCATGCTGACTATTGGTGATCACAGCATTCCTTTCTAGGTGGTCACAGACTGTTTGCTTAATGATCTGCTCCAGAATCTTCCCTGGTATTGATGTCAGACTGACTGGGCGGTAATTATTTGGGTCCTCTCTTTTCCCCTTTTTGAAAATAGGGACAACATTTGCCCTCCTCCAGTCTGCCGGGACTTCGCCTGTTCTCCAGGAATTCTCAAAGATGACTGCCAGTGGTTCTGAGATCACATCTACCAGTTCTTTTAATACTCTTGGATGCAGTTCATCTGGCCCTGGAGACTTGACTACATCTAAACTAGCCAAGTATTCTTGTACTATCTCCTTAGTTATTCTGGGCTGTGTTTCCTCTGCTGAATCATTTGCTCCAAATTCTTCAGGCAGGTCGGGCATTGCTTTCTTTATCGGAGAAGACTGAGGCAAAGAAGGCATTGAGGAGTTCAGCCCTTTCTGTGTCCCCTGTTTGCATTTCACCATCTTCTCCTCTGAGTGACCCCACTGTTTCTTTGTTCTTCCTTTTGCTACGAACATACCCATAAAAGCCTTTTTTGTTGCTTTTAACCTCTCTAGCAAGTCTGAGTTCATTCTGTGCTTTAGCTTTTCTGACTTTGTGTCTACACGTGCTGGCTATTTGTTTGAATTCCTCTTTGGTGGTTTCCCCCCTTTTCCATTTTTTGTACACATCCTTTTTTAATCTTAACTCAGTTAAAAGTTCTTTAGATAGCCACCCTGGCTTCTTTAGGCACCTTCCATGTTTCCGTTTCATTGGTATTGCCTGAAGTTGTGCTTTTACTATCTCCCTCTTAATAAACTCCCAGCCATCATGAACTCCCTTTCCTTTTAGTATTACTGTCCATGGGATCTCACCCAGCACTTCCCTAAGTTTTATGAAGTCGGCTTTCTTAAAGTCAAGAAATTGAGTCCTAGTATGCTTGGCTGCTCCTTTCCACTGTATAGTAAACTTCAGAAGAGCATGATCACTCGCGCCTAATGATCCTTCCACTTCTACCCCACTAACCAGGTCATCAACATTGGTTAGGACCAGATCTAAAATGGCTGTTCCTCTTGTTGCTTCTCCCACTTTCTGGACAATGAAGTTGTCTGCAAGGCCAGTGAGGAATCTGTTTGACCTTATGCTCTTGGCTGAGTTTGACATCCAACAAATATCTGGGTAATAGAAGTCCCCCATTACTACTATCTCCCTTCCTTTTGCATGCTTGGCCATCTGTTCCAGGAAGGCATCATCTATGTCCTCCGTTTGGCTTGGGGATCTATAGTAAACTCCCACAATGAGGTCACTGTTATTCTTCTCTCCCTTAATTTTGACCCAAATGCTCTCACTTTGGCTTTGAGGTTCTAAATCTTCACAGGTATACACATCCCTGACATATAACGCCACTCCTCCTCCTTTCTTGTCTGGTCTGTTTCTCTGAAATAGATTGTATCCCTCCATTATTACATTCCAATCGTGGGACTTATCCCACCAGGTTTCAGTGATGCCTATTATGTCATATTTAGTTTGCTGTACCAAGAGCTCAAGCTCATCTTGTTTATTTCCCATGCTTTGCGCATTAGTGTACAGACATTGAAGTCCATTAATCATTCCCCCGTGTCTCTTATTTAAGGATTTTTTCCTCCCACCACTAGGTCTGCGTGCTGTTTGCTCCATTTGGTCTATGACATTTGGATGATCATCTTCATCAATTGATAGACTCCTACCTACAGGAGCACTGTCTCCCTCCCCCACATTAGTCAGTTTAAAGCCCTCCTGATGAGGTTTCTGAGATTTTTTGCAAAAACATTCCTCCCAACCGTTGTGAGGTGCAGCCCATCGCTTGCCAGAAGTACATCTTCAAGAAACTGCAGTCCGTGATCTAAGAATCCAAACTGTTCCTGTTTACACCATTTGCGAAGCCAGCTGTTCACTTCCACTATTTTCCCCTCTCTCCCTGGGCCACGTCGTTCAACTGGGAGGACAGATGAGATGACAATTTGTGCATTTAATTGCTTCAGTTTCCTGCCCAGAGCCTCGTAGTCTCTTTTGATCTTCTGGAGGCTATTGCTTGCAGTGTCATTGGTTCCCACATGAACCAAGATGAAGGGGTATTTGTCAGTGGGTTTTATGATTCCTTGCAGTCATTTAGTTACATCTTGGATCTTAGCCCCGGGGAGACAGCACACTTCCCGAGACATCTTGTCAGGCCCACAGATCACTGCTTCTGTTCCCCTCAGTAGGGAATCCCCTATCACCACTACACGCCTCCTCTTAGGTCTGGTCGGGGTTCTTCCGTGAGCTGTCCGTTCCAAGGTCGCCTGCACATTCCCTGAGGACTGACTTTGCTGCTCGTCTTCATATACCTGATCGACTGTAATGAGGGAGAGATCCTCACCTTTGTTCAATGGAGCTGTTAATTTCTACAAAACCAATTTCTGGACACAACCTTTCAACTGGTGTGAGGAAAATGGTCCCCACTCAACAACAAATGGTGAGGTGACCAGCATACTCTGCCATCACTACAAGGCAGCATAGAAGGCAAGTGCTATCGACTTGTCACAGAATATCTCCCTTGTTTTCCTCAGGGCCCATGGGAAGCTGATGTGCGTAGCTACCTTCTAAACTCCTTGTCTCGCAGCCTGCTCATTTTTACAAAGAGGGAGTCTGAAGTTAGGACTTAAAGAGACACATGACATAACGTTTCTGGCTTAATTAAGCCATTAGGATTTTAGGGGGTTTTAAGCACTAGGCAATTTGAATGTATAATTCAGACAGCCCGCCAACTTGCCTTGCATTTCCCTCGTTTGGCACTGCAACAGATTGCAAAGGAGGAAGACAGCTGTGATAACATCCTGTAGACTCTGCCGGAGCCAGGCTCTCATTTACATTTGGGGCTTTGGAGATGAATTAATGAGATTTTCCTAACTTGGCATAGCAGATCTAAAAAAAACTAACCTCAAACCTTTGCCCAAAGCACAGGATTTTTTGCTGAAGCAGAACATCCATAGTCCCAAATCCTAAACGATAATGATACTAATCCACAGGAAATATGGATCTCAAGCCTGCATGAAAATGTGTACCTCTTCTACATATGGACTGTAGCTGTGTGGCAGAACTGCCTAAAATGCCCATCAGGCTCTCAGGGAGATGCTTTACTCAATATGTCCAGAGAGGGCAGTCAAACTGTGCTAGGCCTATAGCAGAGGGGTTTCTCATGGAAAACCAGTCCTATTCCTTGACTTCCGAAAGAGAAAATTCTTGCTACTCTTTATTATGAAAAGGATTGCTTGTTGAACCACTCTGGAGTTGTAGCTCTGTGAGGGGAATAAGGATATTCTAACAACTCTCAGCACCTTTAACAAAGTACAGCCCCAGGAGTCTTTGTGGAAAGCCATCACTATTTAAAGTGGTCTCATAACACTTAAAATGTATGGTATAAATGTGGCCTTTACTCTCTGCGAATATTAGCTTTTAAGGAACTGATTCACTGTTTAGTTTTTATTACATTATTTTTATGTTGCACACCATCCCTGAATTCAAATACTGTAATATGAAGAGTGCTATGTGAATATTAAAAATTAGCTGCCACCATCCCTGGTCCCAGAAAGAAAAATGAAATTACTCTTTTTTGGAGAGTCACTGAAATTCTGTAGATTGATCCTCTCATTGTTAAGGTCACTGTCTGTTCCGGTTCACAAGTCCTGAGCAGATAATTAGAGAGATGTAACTTCATCTACTGGAAGCTATGACATACCTGGCCAAATGCATGCATGCATGCAGAAGTTAAGATTTTTCTCCCAAACTCTTATTCTGTTCTTTGCTATGAATCTCTCCAAAAGACCTGCATTGACGGTGCAAGCTGTGGGGAATCTTGAGAGATAAGAGGTGAGGGTGACTGACTTAGATTTCAGCTATCATCTCCTTCAAGAAATTAATCAACGCCAGAGGTTAGTGTCGGGGCTTATGTGGTCAGTATGAAATAGTCTTAAGAGACCTGAAGGTGCCCTGGAAGACACTAAACTTGGAAAGTATGTCCTCAATTGCTTGCCAGCAGAATACAAAAAGCAATACCCTTCTGAGATTCAGGCTACAATCCTATACACACTTACCTCGGGGTAAGCTCCTTGAACTCAGTGCCACTTACTTCTTAGTAGAGAAGTATGTAATTGCACTGTAAACTGATTCCCCTCCCCTTCATAAATAAAAACCATAATAAATTATGAAATGGCAGTGAAATTATGATTAGAATATATAGGTGGAAATCCAAGAACATGGCCCCAAATGATAAGGGGATTATTTTCATTAAAATGCTTGCCACTGAAACAAACACAAATGAAATAATAGGATAGGAATATGCCAGACCCTTTCTCTCCCCACAGTGCGGTTGTAATTCCTGAGTTTTATAAATTACAGATCACATTGCCTAGCATCAGTGTTGCCCTTTGATGTATGAATCACTCTATGAATCAAATGAGCACCTTTTCGCTTTCCAAATGCGCAAATGTTAAAATTGATGAGACCCATCGGCTACTCTCACCCGGTTTAACTAACCCAGAAAGAGCATGATGAACCCCCCACTGGGGCAGATGGGACTGATCAAACTGAGAAGGTAGCCCATCTAGGAGAAGGGTGGGGAAAACCTGATCTTAAACCTCCTCTGCCTTGCAGGATATCTTTGGGAGAAGAAAAGGCTAAAGATTACTCTACACAAATCTGGAGTGGAGTCCCTAAGATGGGTGGATGGCGCCTTGTACACCTCATTCCAGCAACTCCTACAGTCAAGATAGTGCCAAATGTATTGCTCTGCTTTCCTTTGGACCACATCAGCGAGACTGAGAGGGGAGTCTTGTTATCTGGGCAACCCAGGACCTTCTTACAAACTGCCCAAGTTTGTACCCTGAGGAGGTCACTTCAGTGTTGTTAATGCAGCAGTTTGACTTCACCCCAGAGGCACACACCATTGTTTCTCAAGACAGACAGATGCCAACAAAAATTGATGGCTTTCATCTGAATTGTGTATTAGTTTCTAAGGCTGTGTGAGAAAAAGAATAACCTAGCTGCATTATAAGCCAGTAATGTGTTCACAGTCCTTGTGGTGGTTCTAACACAACTAAACTTCTATGGTCCATATTTTACAGGCAGCGCATAAAAGTGGACTCCATTCATTTATCAGGAGAGTACAGCAGCCTTAAATGCCTGATAAGAGCCATAGGGTTTTTCCTTGGTGAATGCACCTGTGTTATATCCTAGTGTTTCCACACATAGGGTCCAACTACTGTAGATGAGATGCAAGCTTGTTCAGGTGTCTAAAGTAACAAATTAAATGTGGGGATGGGGAATGTACACAAGCCCATGCATGCTAAATCCTCTTCCAACCTTCAACATAAAAGTCTGAATGGAGATTCTAACCACATTCAACTGAACATGATTAAAAGCCTACACCTGATCGCAACCCCTGTGCAAGCAGGCTTTCTCATCACAGGGAGAATGAATGGGACACGGTTAAAATCTTCCTGCAGACCTTAGTGCTAAAAGAACAGAAGTCAAGTAAAGAGCAGGCTGGGGAAAGACGTTTCCCGTACTCAGTCTGAGTCCTCCCAACATGTTCTTTTGGATGACTGAAGAAGATTCATTATCATTATCTCCTTATTTTTAAGATTCCTGGGGCTCCCAATTTGATCAGGGAAGCATTGCTGAGTAGCGAGAATTAATGAACACATCTACAGTCTATAGTCTGAGATTAGATGGGTGGTTATTGGAGAGAGGAATTATGAAGCTCTCTCCACAGACATGTTCATCTGTTACTATCACGGTTCTCTTTAGGAACCGGGAAATAACTGCCTTGTCCTCTTGTGGTTGTATGTAAGACCATTGACAGGACAATCCTATGCATGGCATGGTTATTGAAAAGCCTGTCCAGCTGAGGTCAATGGGGCTTATGCTCCTGTAACTTGGTACAGGTTTGCAAAATCAATTCTGGGGCTTCCACCTTGATATTTAGTTGCTTCTGTAGTTTGATCTTGTATTACATTGTGCTAACCACATGTTTTAAAACTGCCTTGAGAGCTTTCCTATTTAAAGGCAGGTGTAAATGCTTCAGAATAAATAAACACATGAGCAAACAATATTGTTCAGTGAATCATTTTCATCTTCTTGAAATTAAAATCACTATCATTCCCTCTAAGTGGTTGAGTGCAGACTGAAAGAGAGTGAAAACTGGCCACAAGTATGCTTCAGATTGCAGCACTTCACAAATCTTGAAAATAAATTTTAAAAGTTAAGGAGGAAAGCCCAATATTAGCTCAGGGAGCACTGCGCATGCTCCTAGAATCTACAGAATGTTTAGCATCAGTTGGAATCAAAAAGAGAGAGGGGAAGGAAGTGAATTGGCTTTCTTGGGCCCCTTACAGCATATGATATCTGGGAAGAAGGCACAGTTGTCTAATTGGACCCCTCACAGGGGTAAGAACACAGTAATGTTTTGTTTAAGTCCCCACTTGTAATTACACTAGTCTCACAGGCACAAATACAAACTCACAAATGGTCTATCAATCACCAAATATTGAATTGCCACATGATCTGTATTTTGGAAAGATATTCATAGCATAATTATTGTTGGCGCTCCATACTAAGGCTTTTTGCAAAAGGTTTTGAAGCTTCCTTGGTTACACTCATAAAATGTTTATTTGAAGCAAAACAGGATTCTTGCAAAGGAAGTAAAAACCTTTCCTACTGATGAATGTAAGCAATACATGATGCATCTGATTAACACATTATGGATAAGTACTACCAGAGCTGTGAAGTCTCAATGACATTTTGATCATAAAGGAATTGCATGTAGTGTGGTATTTTTATGACTTTGTACCTAGGAATTTTATTTTCTTAATAACCAAGTTACAGGTACTGCAAAGAATCTCCTCAGTGGCCTCTGTGGAACTGTTTGCCTGCTTAGGCACTCATCTGCATGCTGTACATAGCACATGCTTGTCCTTCTGAATGATCCGTCACAGAAATATGAGTCTAGCTCTTGACAAGAACTGGAAAGTGTAGAGCACTGGGTGTTTTATTTGAGAGTGTGTTTAAATACAAGCTTTGGGCAAACTGATGGTGTAGGCAATTTAAGAAAAAAGAAACAAGTTAAGGAAAAGCATAGTGATGAACTGGCTGCTCATTTGACTGCCCCTCTCAAACTTCTGAGCTGGAATCCTGTGTATAATATTTTAATCACAACTTGTGATAGCAGGGTTATGCTTGCAACCATCTACAAAGAATTGGTTGAGTGGTTTGTCCTATCAGTTTTGAATGCTTCTTTGGAAATTCCAGGTGGCTGTGGCAAAATCAGCCACAGTGCACCAAATCTGATTAACAGTATTAGAACGTTTTCGTACTGCAATATTTGCATAAGAAGCAGATCTGCAATAACTGATTTTTTATGAATGCATGAAAATGTTGGAAATAAGGTATGCCAGTTCTAAGTTCATTTCTAAAAAGGAGGAGGAGGAGGAGGAGGAGGAGGAGGAGGAGGAGGAGAAGAAGAAGAAGAAGAAGAAGAAGAAGAAGAAGAAGAAGAAGAAGAAGAAGAAGAAGAAGAAACCTGTATAGTAACTGAATTTAATTCAGGATGTGCTGGTAGCCCAGGGTTAAACTGTCTCATTTAGAATGTCAGTCAAAAATAAACTAATGACACTATTTGTAATCCCCTGCCATGCATAACTGGCTTCAGGGACCAAGTCAACATTTCCTTTCAATATGACTAGATACGACTTTATATAGGCACATGATTCTTTGCAATTTGACATGTCACCCAGCTGATAGACGGCATCTTTCTCAGCCAGTTTGACTTAGCTACACTGTTGAGAAACCATAGAGTAAATTTTATTACAAGAAAATTTTAATGATTAAAACATTAGTGGTTGGTGGGTCTGGACATGCCCACTAGTGCATGTCCACCATAATGAATTCCACCCGCCCCTCACAATCAGCTCCAGAAACAAGTGAACAGTCTCCTCATCAACCACTACTGGATTCAAATAGTAAGCTGTTAGATGAGGTAGGGAAACTTTTTAAGCACAGAGACTACATTTTCTCATGAGCAGCCTTCTTGAAGGACACATGTCAGTGGGAAGTGAGGCCAGAGTCAAAGAAGGAAGAATAATGAATGTGACTTTGTACAATAAGTTCCTGGACCATCAATGATTACTGAAAGCTCCAAGAAAGGGATTTCTGGGACAGAGTGGGGCTGATTCAGCCTGGAATCTATTGGATCCTGAGCTAACCCTACTGCCATCGTTTCATGACATTGGGCCCAATTCATGACAGATCATGGCAGCAGTTTTGGACTACAACATTTATTTGCCTAGGCTCAACAGGCCTGCAGAGGCAGCACTAACCCTACCACTTGTCCAAGTGCCACTGGACTACGGGAAAAGTTTGAATTGTTCCTTCAGTTTCTGTTCCTTTCATCTGTCTTTGGATCTTTTGCATGGCTTTGCCTTGCTGTTTTCCTGCCTATGAGTTGGTTTTGCCTTCCGACATTTCATTGTACTTTAGTGTGTTATTATTGTCAGCTGCCTTGAGGCCATTTTGGTGAAAGATAGGGTATACGTTGTATAAACAAATTAAAGAAATAAACATGTAACTGCAGATTAGCCTCCACACCAAACACAGCTCCACTGGTTGAATATTATTTTTCCTCTTTGTTACTTTGTTCTGTTAATGCTATAAAGATAAGGTAAGTATGAGAAAATATGCAGGTCCATTTCTTTCAGAACTGTCTTTGCTTTAACAGTACCTTGGCCCAGCATGGCTACAACACTGTGTAGCAAAAAGGCAGGGATGATTTTCCATGATGGCAACCGCACTATGGAATACCCACAGAGGAGAGAGAGAAGGAGGAAAGACACCAATGCCATCATCTTTTCAGTGTCAGGTTGAACCTTTTTTATTTGTCTGGGCATCTTAAGTTTTGGGCTGCTCTCTTGTTTTAATTGTTTTGAAATGTGTTTTACTTGATTGAGGGTGGGGGTTTTTTTTGGGGGGGAGGCGTTCATGGTGAGTTCCGGCTACCTGTTTTTCTAGAAAAATAGCACTGATACCATCCTAGTATGTATAAAGGTGATGGACAGCTTTAAAATATTTTTTCCATAAATAAAATAGGAAGCTTTTTTCTTTCTTTCATGGCTGAAGTTATGCTACAGCATGAGGTTGGTTTGCATAGCAACAATGGATTGTCAAGATTTTTTGTAGATTTATCATCCTCTTCCTTCTTCTTCTTTGACGAACACTCATAGCCAAGTAAAATTGTCTTTCATAAACACGGTTATAACAATGAGTCCGTAAGTGACTGTGGAGGCCAATTCAGGATCCACACGTCCTTCCACAAATGGGGACATTGGTTTCCGGGCGGGAGCTGATCACGGTGTGGATTTGCCAAGCGTGCCTTCCTCCGAGCACGTTTCTCCCTTGTGTCCTGAGTTAGAGTGTCTTCAAAGCCCATGACACCCTTGGTAAAGGCTGTTCTCCAACTGGAGCGCTCGCAGGCCAGTGTTTCCCAGCTGTCAGTGTTTATACTACTTTTTTTTAGATTTGCCTTGAGACAGTCTTTAAACCTCTTTTGTTGACCACCAGCACATACATTGCTGTTCAATGGGAAATATGAAGCTGCCTTATACCTAGTCAGATCATTGGTCCACCTAGTTCAATAGTCTCTGCATGGACTGGTGGTGGTTCTCCAGGATTCCAAACATGGCTCTTTCCCAGCCCCAACTGCAGATGCCAGGGATTGGACCTTGGGGCCATATGCATGCAGAGCATGTCCTCTGCCACTGAGCCACAGCTACTAGTTCTGATTGGGTTGCCAGTTAATTCACTCTGACCCACAAAATGATGATTCATACCTGTGCCACACACAATCATTCAGCAGGATTCCAAAAGTGAGAAACCCAAAGATCTAATTCTCTGTCTATATGCACTGCTATAACTCAGGAGTCGGACCAGTGAAATAAGCTGGGTTATATGCTGTAAAACCTCTGCAAATGGGAAAGCCAGGCTCATTAAATTTTAATAGCTTTATTTTAAGATTTATGCAAATAATAACAGTCAAGCAGAAAGACGGAAAAAATAAAGATTAAATACAAAATCAAATTATAAGTACTAGCCACAGATTTGAAGGTTCTCATGCAAAATTAGTTTAGGCTCATGTAATCAATAGCTCTATACCTTGGAGAACTCTTTTATAGAGGGCAAATATTGCAAATGAATCAGCATAACCATTCATTTATAACACTGAGAATCATAAAGTCTAAACCAAAATATATTGGGTTTTCACTGGGTTTGCTTTAATACTGAGGAGTTTATATATGCCGCTCAACAGGAGGCAACATTGGCATCACACATAAATTGTTATTTCATAAATTACCTGCGATCATATCCTATTTTAGGCTATTAGTTGCAGGGATAACAACATAGTTGCATAAAATGGTCTGCCATGCCTTCTAATTCTACTTATTGATACCTAATTCTCTCTCTCCCTCTCTCTCTGTTCATAAAATATTACCCTATAAGTTGTTGTCATTCTCATGTGCATAAGTAAAAAGTTCAGTAACGGTGTTTTCTAAAAGTGTTTTCTAAAATCATTTCTGTCTGGAACAGGTTCCTATTTCTGGGGGAAAAACTGACATGAAAATCTTTACTCATAAAAAAAAAATGCAGAACAAGAGATAACTATCTATTTATTCCATCTGCTCCATGTATAATGGCATACTGCCTTTCAAGGCCTTCCCTCACTTAGCATTTATAGTAGTAGAGATGCTGATTGATGCTGTGCTGGTCCCGGGGGTTAATCAAGAGGCAAGGTCCAAGTCCAGTCCGTGGTCGATGAAGCAATATGAAGGCAGTCCATAAAAGTCAAAGCTGGGTGCAGGGCAGGGTTCAGGCAAGGACTGACAACCACCAACATTGCTCCCCCAACTTGGGACTGGGGCTAGCTGGCTTTTATATGCCCCGAGGTATAGGGCAGCCCCGATCCTCAGATGACTCGCCTCTCCTGGCCTGGAGGCGAGCACTCCTCCTGTGGGAACTTAGTTCCCTCTTCCTCTCTGCCCTGAGCCTCTGCAGCTCAGGAGAGGCTGGAGGGTTACCGGACCCAGAGGCAACCCCAGCTTCCTCTGACTGGGCTGAGAGAGGAGCACCTGCAGGCAATGGGTCCTCCATTGCCTCAGGAGCCAGAGCAGACTCAGCTGGTGCCTGCACCTGAGGATCCAGCACAGGTGAGGACCCTCCAGGCTCATGCCCCAACCCGGGCTCAGCTAGTTCTGGAGGCGGGGGATCCTGTGCAGGCTTGGATTCCTCAGGTTCAGCATCTGAATCCAAATCCCAGGCCATCACAGATCCAATGTTTTTTAAGAGTGGATTTGTAGCCAATTGTCTGCACCTTTGCTCACTGGAGTTGGAGAGTGAGTGTGAGGCTATCCTTACCACACTAATGGTAGGTTGTGCTTCAACTGAAAAAGTTCAGTGACTGTAGACACACCCCATTCATTCCTCCTGTTCCTCCCGCCAATACATGTCAGAATTATGAGCACGTACCTTTTCTGGCTTTAAAAATTTGAATGCCTAGTTTTCCAGGATCTTGATCCAGGGAACACAGCATCTTAGAAGAGGAACTATGTGTCGTCTACCTGAGCTATGGAGAACCTGGTTATGGTGATGACATTTGGTCTACAGCTACCGATTGCTGTCATAGGCAGTACTTTGGCTCAGTTCTATTGTTTCTTGTCTGCCATACTTGTCCTCTGAGCTGAGGTCTCAAACAGTCAGCTCACATCTGCACAGCCTTGACCTTACCACCATTCTGGCCTTCTGCAGCTTCATCCTGATAAGGTGCACTGATACTACCATTGGAATGGTGACTATGCAACTCCATACCACTGCAGTAGCCACCATTGCTACCTCTGATCCTGGAGAAGCCATGCACTAATGGATGTACAAGAAGTGTCTGCCCCTGGCTTTTAAGTAGACAACCTTTTGTCAAGAGCTATTAAATCTGTGGTTGAATCAAAGGGACAAATGTCCCTGATACACGAATGTACTAACTCCCCTGCCAAGAGAACTTATGCCCTCAAGTCATGCACACCAACCTTAAAGTCAACCTATGATTAATAGGTGCAGCAATAAAACTGCTAGCATATTTGCAAAGCTAAGCAGGATCCGGTATGGTTTTAAACTGGATGGGGAACCATACCTTGAGATTCCTGTGTTGCAGAGAGTTGGACTAAATGACCCTTGAGGTCCCTTTCAATTCTATAATTCTGTGATTCTATGATCATCATTAGCCAGTCTTTCTACAGAGATCTTTCGTTGTTTGCTGTATTGTTTTTGTAGCTTCCTGACATCCAGAGTCCTGTCTTTCCCGGTGAAAGATAAAAGCACTAATGTTATGATGAATAGCATTAACTAGAGCGACAATGAAACAGGTTTGGGAAGATCAGTTGCAGAGTGTCTCTAAATTATATAAAACGAAGAGGTAAGCGATTGCATGCACAACAATAACCACAACAAAAAGGCTTGAAAGGAGGATATGGGGGGAGGGGCGGGGAGTAGAGTGGGCCTGGAAGTCGAGCAGCAAAACTACCTTAGTCTAAGGTTTTCAGTTTTGTTTTGTTTTACTGCTTGTCTGCTTTTTGCTTTTTTTTTTAACACTAACTTTCATGTGCTGTGGTGTTCAGCAGGGACTATTTAATTGGATGAGGCTTCCAGAGAAGCAGAGGACAATTTATTAATGAAAATTGTTTTCTCACAGACATGCTGTGTTGCAGGAGATATTATATTAGTTCAAAGGCAGGAGGTAAAACAAAGTTGAGCTGGGTTGCTTTTCAGCTAGTCTCTTCTATGACATGAAACCAAAAGAATACTAATACAGTTTTTTGTTTAAAGGGCCCTTTAATCCTCATTTACTGTAAACATTTATAAGGATCTAAACGCTGCGTGAAATGTCACTTGGGGCTCAGGATGATAGCCTCTTTTCCAGTAAAGGCCTGTTGTCAATGCCACCATTTGAGGTAGCAAAAAGCTTATTAGTTAACACAATTAATGCTAAGGAAATAGATCTTTGCCCTCTCAGATATAAAGAGAGAAAATTAAAAGCAGAGTTATACATAAGAACTCAGGTTCATTATACATATCTGCCTTTTTTTCTAAGGGGACCTTAGTTTGTCTAGGGAGCAATTGTAGCTTACCTCATAGTCCTCTGAAACAAGTGGAATCAATTTCTTCCCTAAGCTTGGGATTTCTTTTTAATCCAGGCTATCTTTCCCCTCCATTATTAGAAGTCATCTGGGTAAACCACAGAGCCTAGGACTTACTGATCAGAAGGTCGGTGGCTTGAATCCCCGCGACAGGGTGAGCTCCCATTGCTCGGTCCCTGCTCCTGCCAAACTAGCAGTTTGAAAGCACGTCAAAGTGCAAGTAGATAAATAGGTACCACTCTGGCGGGAAGGTAAATGGTGTTTCTGTGCGCTGCTCTGGTTCGCCAGAAGCGGCTTAGTAATGCTGGCCACATGACCCGGAAGCTGTACGCCGGCTCCTTCGGCCAATAAAGCGAGATGAGCGCTGCAACCCCAGAGTTGGTCATGACTGGACCTAATGGTCACGGGTCCCTTTACCTTTATTCCTACAACATTTCCTCTTTGGATGCCTCATTGATTTCACTTTCCATCTCAGGATCACCCTGAGCATTTTGATGTGGGGAATGATAGCACATCCCCAATACTAAATTACTCTTGAGGTCTGGTAGCCCCACCCACAATAATTGGAGTCTTCATTTTTTGGGATATCCAGCATGTTGAGCTCTATTTCTTCTTTTTATATGCAGAGCGACACCACCTCTGCTATGTACTGTCTTTCCTACAGAGTTTTTATCCAGAGAGAAATAATGTCCAATATACAGATGACAGACTGGGAAAGATTATGGAGAAATGATATAAAATTCATGACATGTACGGCACTGAAGGAGAACTATATGAAAATGATGTATAGATTAACACTGGTTAAACTATCAAAAATGTACAAAACAAAAGACAATAAGTGTTGGAAGTGTAAAGCGGTAGAAGGTACTTTTTATCATATGTGGTGGCAATCTAGGGTTATAAAAAGTTTTTGGGAAATGATCTATAATGAATTGAAAAAAATGTTTAAAATAACCTTTGTTTAAAAACTGGAAACTTTCTTAATAGGTATATTTGGAATGGATATACTGAAAGAATATAAAAATTTATTCATGTATGCAACAACAGCTGCACGGACATTGATAGCCCAATGCTGGAAAGAAGAACAATTCCCTACTAAAGAAGATTGGCAATGTAAACTAATGGAATATGCTGAAATGTAATATGTAATATTAAGGGCAATGTTTGAAACTGGAAATATTCAAAGATAATAAAATTATAAACATGTACAACATAAGAAAATACAAAATAACCAGGGGAGGGAGTGGAGGGAAGTCAAGGATCGGAGGAATACCAAAATATGGATTTAATATGGTACGAAAATGTTTTATTTTCTATTTTTTAATTTTAATTGTATTTGTTCGTTATGATATGAGAAGATAATGTCAAATTGTGAAAAATAATAAAAAACTATTTTTTTAAAATAACCCCCCCCCCGAGATAATTGTGTCCCACAGTTTCTCTATATTCCATGTGGTTTCCATTATACCCACTATATGCTTTCCCCAAAGACAAAGCACTCCCTCTTGGCTTGGAGGCTTCTAGTATTCATGTATAAAAACTTATATCTCTCACCAAGTATCATTTATACTTGTGTTTTGATTTTTGGCCCCTCTGGCTTCTCAGCCCTTTCAATATCTAGTTTTCCCCTTCCCCCATTTTTATTATTTTATTCACACACACCTTCATCTTCTCACATTTTCATCCCCCCAGCTCCATAGAATTGCTTTTCCTGTGCTTTAGCAAGTATGTCGTTTAGGGGAATGGAGAAGTAAGTTAAATGATCAACCAGAATTCTACGCCACAGAAAAGTGGTCAGCCTAAAGTGCTTCAGTCAAAATCCAGATTTATTAATCTATGAACCAGAATAAAATAAAATAAAATTACAATCCCTAGAATCTGGCTTCTCGGATATTAAAGGTAAAGGTAAAGAGACCCCTGACCATTAGGTACAGTCATGGCTGACTCTGGGGTTGCGGCACTCATCTCGCTTTATTGGCTGAGGGAGCCGGCGTACAGCTTCCAGGTCATGTGGCCAGCATGACTCTGGCGAACCAGAGCAATGCACAGAAACGCCGTTTACCTTCCCGCTGGAGCGGTACCTTTTTATGTACTTGCACTTTGACGTGCTTTCGAACTGCTAGGTTGGCAGGAGCAGGGACCAAGCAACGGGAGCTCACCCCGTCGCGGGGATTCGAACCGCCGACCTTCTGATCGGCAAGTCCTAGGCTCTGTGGTTTAACCCACAGCACCACCCGTGTCCCATTCTCGGATATTAGGCACCCATAATTTCATAGTATGGTCACAAACAGGCAACAATGCCTCTTGGTACGGCAAACATATTTCCATAAATAATTCCAAGAGTTTTTGCATGTGCCAAAATCTGCTCATTTGCCAATATATTGTTTGTGCTGGTACAGCATCTAAAGCAGCATAGAGGCAAACTGATAGGAAAGGGCAGCCTATCTTTTCCTCCTCCGTCTAGTAGATCAAATGAAGCAGTTGCAAATATAACATTAGATTTGGCTTCCCACTCAAACTTTTTGGCTCAAACAGCTTTATAGCTGAAAACTTTGCTAATGACTTTAAGCGTCAGAGAAACATTCTGTTGTTGATGTTCCAAAGTGCTAAATTAATACAGTGGCATGCCAAAACATGAAGTGCTTATAACTGGAGAAATTTTCAAAATTCTGGACTAGGTTTCTAATTAACCTTATTTAAATTCACGATAAGTTTAATCAGCAAGTATCTTTATGTACAATTTGTATTCTTAATGATATGTGGTATTTATTTTATTATCATTACGAGCTCAGAAGTAGGGTATGAGTGATCTAGGTACACACTTGCTTTCTGGTATGTAGCTGATTGTCAAGGGAGGAAAAATCAATATATAATAAAGAAGCCACATGCTAAGACTAAATGGGAATAATTGATTTTGCACAGCCTCCAGGGTGAATTAGGTTCCTTTCCCAGATTTCCCCACCAAGTCTTTGTGTCTCATTACAGAGAAATTTTTACCCTCCATAGTATAGTACAAAAAAGGCAAATGATAAAATCCAAGGACACAGTCTTGACATGTGTCTTATGTGCCTTCAAGGGGCAGCCGCACCTGACTTTTAAATTACCAAGTCTTGCTTATAAAGTGGAACCAATGCACCAGAGCATAATTATTCATACCACCTCCCCCAATTTTGTGCAGAGTATGCTGAGAAATAGAAAATAAAACATTTTCGTACCATATTAAATCCATATTTTGGTATTCCTCCGATCCTTGACTTCCCTCCACTCCCTCCCCTGGTTATTTTGTATTTTCTTATGTTGTTGAGTTTGATAAAATAATACGAGGAGGGAAATGCTCTCATTCCTAATATCAATGATCATTACGCTTCACCTATAAAATGGGAAAACTGAATATTATTGTGCAAGGAGAGAGAGTGGCTGAGTTAACAAATGTTTGTTAAATCACTATAAAAGAAAAGGGCTTTGATGGCTCCCAGTGGAGAGATAACAGCCCACTACTATGACAGAACACCCATTGTGCACTGTGTGAAAGAGGATATATTTTGATTATTTAAAGATAATTAGCTGATTAGGTACCTAGCATGGCTGGCAGTCCTTAGTTAATTTGACCCATTTGCAAAGCTTAAGTACTCCAGTGCATGTTAAGTCCTAATTAAAAAATGTCAGTAAAGATAGTCTTCTGAAGTCAGATCTCCAGCTGCTGTGCAAACGTCGTGAAATACATGGTAATTGATTAGTAATGAATTTGTCCTGGGAAGTGGGAAATGATTGTTCTTGGCGGGATTGCCCTGGTGATAAAAGAAGAAAAAGAAAGAAAGGCACCTGATTACTGTATAAAATCAATATGAGTGATCTAGGTATACAAATATGCAGGAAAATGCTAGCGGGGAATCCAACTTGTCGCTTCAGTAATGCTGGTGGAGCAGGCATTTTTCCCAGCCTTGACATCTACCATTGTGAACTATGTCTTCAGACACAATTCTAATTTATATTCAGGGGTGCATACTCCAAATCCCAAGATGAATTTGGAAACATTTAAGGCATGTCTGAACCAAAGCAGAAAGTCTGAAGCGCTCTCTGAACAGAAGCATGGACCTCTGAAACAATTAGCAGGGCTTTGGAGATTCATACACTGAAAAATACTGAAGGCAGTATGTTTGCAAAAAATTGAAATATTTCTCTTTAAGCTTTCCATATTAGGAAAATGCCAGGAAAAGAGGGAGAACAGCTCTTTTGTGATTGCAAGGTCTAGCTTCTAATCAGAGGGAATTATTTCACCAGTGATCTCCAATCACAGCACTTTGTGGGAGGGTTGTTGAAATAATGCGTCACCTGGTTCTTGCCTGTTCTGTGTTCTTAACTAATACTTTTAGTGGTGCTTGCTTGGAAAATGATGGACATTCAAGTCTTCCTGCTTCTGTGTCATGTGTCTTCTTATTGATTCCTGTCAAATCAGTTTTGTACTTAGAGTCTATGACCTCTGGTGCCAATTAAGCAGAGAACAAGCTTGATTATGCTTTTTCCTCCACCAGAAATCCCAATTGCCTTCACCAATCTTTCTGAAATGTTACTTCTGTGATACTCACTTTTTACAGTGACATCATTGCCCAAAAATCCCCTGGGGGAGGGAATTTGAAGATGCCTGGCACACACAAAAACAACCTTTTTGATGTATGCTATTTTCCTATAAATTACCCACAAAACAATAGGGTAAATTATGAATCCTTTTCCAACAATGCCAAAGTCATAAATACTGTCCTCCCTGGAAAATCACTGTGGCTATGCTTCTATGAAGTTGAATACTACCAAATTTCAGAAGACACTACTGTGTCTGGAAATTTCATTCCATTCTTCAAGGAAATGAAAGGTTCATTTTAAAAAATCAAACTGTAAAAAGTGCCCATCACAAAATCCCTGGACCTATCCACCTGGAATTTGCCAGGCTTTATGTACTCCAGAACAAATGCTTTACATGAAAATTGATGCACTTCTGTCAAATGAAAAAAGTTAATAGCTATGTTTTAATAGTACCATAATAGGAAATGGACAGACGATGAGGTTTTGAGTATTCTGAATTGGGATTCAGATTCTCACCTACACTTCATTCCACAGCCTTGGAATCAATCTGAACTGAATTGGACTGTTTTAGGAAGTGCCAAATTGGTATCTGAACTGAATCTTGTAGCCTTTGCACAAACTCTACTGCTCAGATAAGATATTCAGAGTGACTAAAGAAACACACAAAATCATAATCAAAACTGGCGTAGTACTCGCAAGAAACAAGCAGTCCTGGATTCATTATTGAAATTCTTTCATTCTCACTAGAACTTGTGGTTCTGATCAAATTCCAGTGAGGGCAGAACTCTCCTACATTTTTACACCTTTTCAGAGTGCCCTATGATGTATATATCAGAACCTTTGATAGCAGATTTAACAGACTAATGTTCCTGTTTCTGCTGGAATCACAGTGCAAATTCCATGAAACAGGCAATGCCAAAACACTGGCCGAGTTATTTTGTCAGATTCGATTACCTGTTTCTAAATTATTCAAGAGCATAAATGCTTAAAGTGTGCTAAAGTTTATGTTGCAGCTCAAGCTTCCGAATACTAAATGGAAAACTCAGGAATATTTTAACAAGAAAAAACATATTTTAACCAGGAGAAACCCAACATGTAGCAACACACCAAAAATAGTTGAACATTGCATAGTTTAGCTGTACAGTGGTTTGGCTTGGAGATGCCATAAAAGCTAGTACTTTTAAGTTAATTGTAATAATACTACGTTTGAATCAATGTCTTCTGATCTTCCAGATAAATTTGTCTGTTGGTGTTCTAACACAACTCACGTCCATTTATACTGTCATATTGTGCCAAACAGAAAGTGTTGAGGTAAATCCATTCCATTCCTAATCAATTAGCATATATTTCACAACAGCATTGAAACAACTGTCTTCAGAAGATTGCCTTTACCGACATATTTTAATTAGGATATATTTTAATTGGGACTTATGGTGGCTCTCCCGTGGCTTGTTTGCATGTGTTTCTTCAAAGCAAACAAGGAGAGTTCTTGAAGAATGATCCTGTATATGATTGCTCAGAAGTCAGTCTTCTTAAAATCAAGTCAATGTGCATTGTCACACTTTTCTCATTAAAATGTGGAAAGTGGGAGGCTTTTGTCCCACCCAGTGAAATAGGATATCTCAAGAGGTTTTTCTCCCAAAGGGACAGGGAGGGGAATCTGAAATCTGGCCAATCAGTACCAGCTACTGCTTGCTGTTAAAAGGGCTGTACCACCCACAAAACTAAACATACATGCTTAAAACATTTTTGTGTAAGCAAGGCTAGCCCAACATGTAGACACTTCATGGGTGCTTTAAACACTTTTTAGCTTACTGTTGGTTTTAATTACATTCTGAATGTTTTTAATGGCATTTTAACTAATAAATTTAATGTTCAGTTTTTTGTAGACCGCTTAATGATTTTGTTACAATCTAGCAGTATATAATTATTGTTAAAGAAAATAAATAAACTTCCTGTTTGCTGCAGTATAGTATACCACCCACCCACGGAGGACAGGTTGAGCAGAACTGGGTGGTGCTTTTGGAGTGCTGTTGGGGCATTTTTTGCCTACTCAACATTGGTCTTTCTTTCTTGCGCTTGGTGTTTCATTTGGAAAGGGATGTAAAATATCTTGTCTCTGATAAGCAACCTGGGGCACTCTTGGGGGCCAGGAATTTTACCAACCACCTCTTATTCCTGGCCTTCCTGGGGCTCAGCCTACACTCGAGTAGGACCCTGGCAGAGACACATGCCTGACTGGCATGTTCTCTCCCTCCTGGTCTTTCGTTTGGGAGCTTCAAAAGCTTTCTTCAGCCCGAACATCACAGCGACCGATGTCAACAGACATTGGCACACTTAGGGATCCACAGAGTCTGTGCATCATGTGTAACAGACCTCAGCAACTCAGCATTTTGGCTAATCTACTTTATTTACATATAAACACACACGGAGCACTGCAACATGACTCCCTCTCTCTGTAGCATCAAACAGCAAAGAGAAAAAGAACAAAGGACAATAGTCCCACTTCACAGGGCAGTCACCCCCTCGGGCCGCCCGCTGCCCACCATGCACCCCTGTGATGTGTGCCATGCCCCCTGGGACATGTGCTGCGCCCCCTGGGACACGTGCCAGCCACGTCCCCACATGTTCGCCGCTCCAGGTGCTAGATCATGTAGCTCCGCCACTGGGGGGTGGGGATGTGGGGTTTTATTGATCTAATACTCTAGGAGGCTTTCCCTTCCAAACAGTGAACAGTGAGGTGCAGTGGGTAGAGGGGTGCTCTCTTAACTCTCTTAATTACAGTGAGATGGCAATGAAAGACTCCTATCAGTCTAAGGCTGGTGCTGGGTTTTGAACCAGGGTGGTGCCACCCATGAAATGAGACAGAGAATCTTTGCCCCTGTATATCCCCAAGTTAGATATTCCTGCAGCAAGAGAATATTGGTTTATCAGCTGTTGATTGGAAAGTTTGAATGTTCATCTGATGTCAAGAATGGAAATCACACAAGTGAATAAGAGGGTTATTCAATATTGGTGTGGGGGCGTTATGTCTGCATAAATAATTGTTATTGTCAGCATTGTTTTTTACATCTCCATTCCACTGAAATTAATTCCATAATTAGGTTAATTTTAGCCATAGTGAATATCAAGATGAATAACATAGGTTTTAGTGGAATCTGAATGGTAGTGGAATGGAAACAGTGCTCATTGCAGGGAACACTGGATGGGATAGAAATTTGCTGCCTCTTTACATCCTTGGCTGCAGAGCCTTAATTAAATAGTTGACACCTTTGTGACCTTTTTGCCACAGAACTTTTCTCGAGTTTTCACTCATGGGTGTGCAGCAAAGGACTGAAACCCTAATTTGGTGAGGGAAACAGTGCTTGAGGAATGAAAGGTCTTTAACTTTTCCTCTGGAACAATTTTCTTTATCTAAATCACTCCACAAATGACATTTATAAAGGACAAAATTTTAAAGATCTGTGGCACCATCACAACCTATGGGATTGAGGATGGATCAAATAGCAGTTTAAGTATGTTTTATTTACATCCTTCTACTCCAGCATGTTTCCAATGATGTCTGGAACTATTCCCCTGTGCAAACAAAATATTTTTTTGAATTGCACGCTTACAAATGAGACATTCCAAGGAAGAAAGTTAGTTGCCTAATAGGGAATGATTAGCACTGATGGAGAAAATGTTTTGCATTCAAAAGACTTCAGTAGTGTTGGAACTTATCAACTGTTTCTGATTCCATATGTCTTTGAGGATACAACATAGCTGACCTTAAAAAGAATTACAGCTTTCATACCGCAGTACAGTTTTCAGAGATAGACATGAAGGAAGATTCATGAAAAATAGCTTCACTTGTAATACAGGGAGTTTCCCCTTTATTCTAATTTTAATTTGCTTCCAGCAGTAGAACCTGAGGAGCAATTACTTCTTTTAAAAGGAAGATGAATTTCAGTGTGACCAGAATCAATGTGTAAACCTCAAGCAGGAAAACACATCTATGAAACAATGGCTGCTGTACTGATCAAATCATTTAGCTGTGATTCTCTCACATCTCATATAATGAGATTTTTTTGAGTTCACTGTATTGTCTCCCCTTCCCCCAGCATCTTTCCTTATCAGTCATCAGACACACCCTCACACAGACACACAGAAAAGTAGGTGGGGGTGGGAGAAATCGTTATCAGTAGTAATTTTTGTATAGGACATTGGCTGGATCACATCAAAGAAGCTATTCAATTAAATGCCTTGTAAACTCATACAGGGAAATGCAGTAGGGAAAGATGTGACTCCACAGCGCCATCTGGTGTCACAGTGTTATATCACATATTCAACAGATATAAAATGCTTTTTCTTTACCAATCTAGCTGAGTCCAGTGTTTTCAAACAAAGTTTATAGTTAGGTGAACACTCTTGGCACCTCCCAAATAAAGATACTGAGTTTTTAGCCCTGCATTTGCATTTATTTATTAAAGCAATTATGGTCTACCTTTCCATTTGGCATCCCCAAAGTGACTTATATTTTTAAATGGTTGTTTTTTAAAATGTTTTATTATGAGATGAGAACAGTCACAAGACAGCACTTTAAAAACAGTCAACTAAAAATGAACAGGAAAGGCAAATAGGAGAAAAATTTCTTTAGAAACCATTTTCTTGCACTATGCCAAAAAGCAAGCTGTGAGGTAACCACAAATTTATTTATATTTCATAAAATGCATATACTACTTGATTGTTAAGGGGAGAAACACCTCAAATCAGTTAACTTCATTGTTTTATCATTTTAGTAATCAGCAAAAACAATTAAAAACAACTATTTAAAGCGTGACAAAATAAAATAAAATCAGCGACAAGCTAGAAACAGATTAAAACATCCCACATATTTGCTTAGGCTTGCCTAAACAAAAATATTTTCAGCAAGTGCCAAAAAGAGTTCAGTGAAGACACTGGTCTGATGTCAACAGGCAGGGAATTCCAAAGTTTGGGTTCTGCCACACTAAAAGATTGATTTCTTACAAATGGGGAATGTGTATTACAGTGTGTGGCAGCTGTAACAGTGCCAGTTCCGCGGGGGTCACAAGGGCCTCCCTGACACAAGGAACATTTCACAGTGTAGGTGGCACAGTTGAAATAGCCTGATTCCATGTCCCCACCACTACCATTCAGAAGGCAGAGGGAAAATCAACATGGCCTCAATTTGGTGAAGAGAATCCCCAAGCATGAAGCTTTCTAGCATGTGAAAAGGACCATTCTGTGTGCTCACCTCATTGCATACACCACTACACTCTCCACTGAAATGACCAAGAAAAGCCTTGTGGGCCGTATGGCTCCAGGTGCAACCAGATCCCTCTACCTGCAGGAAAGTGCTGTATTGATACATGGATTTTCCTACTGGTCTATTTACCATGCAGTCTGTGGCATGGTCCCATTTGTAAATATTGGAGCAGCATCAGTTTTCCAGTATTAAATTCAGATTCCGAGACTCATAGAGCCCCTAACAGGCTGCATGAAAAATATGCCTGAAAATGTCCCCAGATGCTGCTTTAAAAAGTGCTCCTTAAACTATTTACATGTTTCAGAGACTGTTACATAATTAGCTGCGAGACCATTTGATCTCTAATAGCAAGGTGCCAGTACTCCACCCGATTGATGCCTTTCGTCTGGCGCTGCCACTCCACGCATGAGAGAGTGATATATATATTGTTAATATTCTGACGCACTTTGAAATATTAGCTAATGGTGAAAAGCAATGCCTGTGGAAGGAAGATGAGGATGCTCATCGGCTTCGAGGGAAAACTTGCTCATCGTTTATCACCTGTTAAGACTGCTTCAGATCTCAGCCAGCCACCTGTTGTTATTTGCTGCAGCAGCAGTAAAGATTAGCAGGGCTAGTCTCCAGGCTTGTAATTTCACAGCTCCTGCTCATCAGAGTTAATATCCTGGCAATAAGATATGAATGTCAATTACTGAACTCTTTGAGTTTCCAGTTTCTGGCAGTGCCACCTTTGGAAAAGGTGTGCGCACACATGTGTGCATGAGTGACATTTGGTCATAGATCCAACAAGCTGATTAGCTCGCTACCCATTCTTTTATTGGGCATAATCACTGATGGCACTGAGAGCAAAACAGTGCTCCCAAGTTTCTGGGAAATAATTAAGTTTTAGTGGGGGTTTGGGTTGTTGTTTTTTAAGTCCTTGACAAATTTTGCTTCTCTCCGGCAGGCTCTGTCCAATTAACTCTAACACAAATAAAACGCATTCTCCCCTCTCTTCTCACAACAAATAACAGGAGATTGAATTAGAGTTGCTGGCTGACTTCAAACACCTCTTGTCCTATTACAGACAACATAATAAGGCCAGACCCATTACATCAAAAGTTTGGTTTGTCAGCTATGCATCTCTTGAAGATATCGGTGCCATGGCAATCAATAAGGCCCTGCCTGCACTATCAGGCATTATAAGGATAGATACAGCATGTCAATGTTTTTTACATGGTTTTCCACATTTTTAGTGATCACAGATTTGGTGCTGCATGCATACACTTGACATTTGCTGCCAAAGCATGCTCTGAGGACCGATGTTTTTCTTTGTCTCCCCATGAAAAATTTAAATCTTTTTCCTATCGTTTCTTGCACACACCATTTACCACTCTTAGAGCAATCCTTCCTGCCCTGACCTTTTGGGGGAAAGACTTTGGGGAGATGGAACTACAACACAATTGATTTAAAAGATTTAAAGCTTAAAAATAAAACAGACTAGGCAAAAGTCATGCAAATGCCTTGCTAAATTCTTCATCTGCTCAGAATAATTTAAGTGACTGTCAGTGTGTCAGTCTCCATCAGGACTCTTCTTCTTCAGAGGTAAGTTGTAAGTGAAGGGGATTGCCCTAAGGCTGTTCCCTTGTAGCCATGGCCATTCAGCAGTGCACATTAGACCAGAGGCATCCATGCCTCAGAAGTGGAACTCCCTTGAATGGCAGAACTGAAAGAACTTGCCTTTCACTGCCCAGTTCCCTTGATTTGTTTTAAGAAGCAGAGTCTCCTAGACCTCCAGCTGCTCTTCACTTCTTTCTTCTTTCCAAGAACATTTGAGGGCTTCCTTGCCTCTTACAGGCATATCTTCAAAAACTAAGGATTCCATACTACAACACTGGAGCCCCAAATACATGAAATGGATCTGGGAGAGCTAATAGTGAATCTCCCAGTGTTTTAAATCAAGCAGAAATAGAAGCTTCTTCTCATGACAGTGGCACTGGAGGAGGGTACCTGTATTTCCCCCAGCGGTGGGGTAAAACAACAGCTTTGTGTGATTTGGGGAGGGGGTGATTTAGATCAGGAAAGTGATATGGGGGGGGGGGAGTTACCCTTGTATCCCTTAAACAGTGTTTGAATCAAAATTGGAGTCTCCTGTGGCTGTTTTAGAGTAAAGCCCAAAGCAGGGTTGTTCCAGGTCATGTCTGTTATGAACCTGAAATAAGCTTAAGACAGCTTGCAAAAAATAATAATATTCTGGTTATGTAGATAATTCAGCAGGAAGCAATGGTAGCCAATCAACAATGAGAGATGCCAATCAGAGGGTACAGGGAGAAGAATACATCCTCTCTGAAACCTGAATTTTGGTGCCATGGAGACATCTAGGATTGAAGTTCACCAGAACTGGCATCTGCATACATACTTTTTTGGTTGGAGAATTTCATCACAAAATTTGGGGAAGTTCAAATTTTCAAGACTAGCAGTGTTTTGATTCACTTAGTGGTTCAGGAAGCGCAGATTAGGTACTGGCACATTAAAATGCTAACTCAATGAATTTATTCCTCATTCCTATGAAAAGACTAAAAAAACAAAAACTAGATCACACTCTTTCAGTTAACCCACATGAGAATAGCTCGTTTTAAAATCTGTAGAAAGTTAGTGCACACCATTCTCACTAGCAATCAATAAACAAATGTTTAAAAATGTTAATAATGGGATAGAAGACTAGCAGATAATCCATAACACTGCTGCATTTGTAGAATAACTATCAGTTAGTTATCTTGGTCCTCCCATGACACCTCAACAACCAATGAGACCTAAGAACTAGGATTTAAATTCATCAGCCTCTGAGTATTCCAATATAACCACCAGAGGGTGGCAAAGTGCTACATTGCCACTGTGACCCTTTAAATATAAGTTGGCTACTTCATCACAAAAGCTTTATGTGTCACCCCCAGTGCTATTTTTCTAGAAAAAAAGGTGCCAGAACTCACCATGAAGGCCTCCCTTGTTCTCTTATAATGGCAATGGTGCCCACATGAGAGGTGCCGGAACAGAGTTCTGGTGAGTTCCAGCTGAAAAAAGCCCTAGTCACCCCCAAATGACAAATACATCACATCCAGCATGTCCTCTAAACATCCACCTCATAAAAAGTCCTTTGTCCCAACCTAATTCCTGTATGAGATCCAGTTATAAGAAATTTGAAGGGACTCCTCTCTGTCCTACACATATTCTTTTCTGATGGATATAAATAGTTTAGTTTGTTGTTAAAATGACAAACAGGATAAGCCTCCCCCCCCCAGTGTATGGTGCAAAAATGGTGACTCTATAACATTACACTTATTTTTGAAATGAAAATTTGAGTAATTGGACAGGCAAAGTGGAGCTACGGTTTAACCACTGTCTCACCTGGCATTTTGCAAATGAGGTTTGTTTGTAGTATGATAGCTCCATTGAGATCTCAGAATAAAATTAGACACACATGCTTAGATCACAATTTTCTACTTCGTAAGTTCTAACGCCTCCATACCCATTTTCAGAGAAAAATACAAAATCTAAAACAATGTGATATCACCCTTGGACAGTTGTTGCCGTGGTTTCACATATTTTTGTGTGCGTTTCATGTAGTTCTTTTCATGTCTTTTTCTGTGTGTGAGGACAATACTGAGTATACAATGAACTGAGCATTACTTAGTTCACATTGAACTACTCATTGTTTCAAAACAGGCTCACTAAACACACACATAGCTGTACACAGTCTCATTATCCACTTCTTTGTTACATATTGTGTCGTCCTGAACTGGATGGCAGAAACTAGGTTTTGCTGGAACTTCTTCCAAAAACTACTTGTGTTGTACCTTTAAAGAGTACTTTGAAAATGGAAATTTATTTGATGCTACCATATAACAAAGATGTTATGCCTCCTCCTTGAGATGTAGTTTTTAAAACTGTCAAAATACAAATACATCTCACAGTTATTTGGACGACTTTTATCATTCTTGTTGGATTCATCTCCTGTCCTGTGTTTAAATTAGCATCAACATAAATGAGAACAGAAGTGAGCTGAGAAGAGGGACATGACTGAGAGCCACTGCATGCAATTGACTCTTGGATATTTGGGGTATCTAGAAGCCATCTTACAGCATGAAAAGCCCCCATGGGAAATTATGTTATGATAAACCCTTGTGCCTGGTAGAGTATGAAGCGCATTAGATATTATAACTGAACATTGTTTACATCTGCAGGGAGCTGCTTTGCCAGAATCAGCCACCAAACAATGTGGATGATTTACTGTAAATCAAGGATTTTGGTCCAATGGAATTACATTGCCACTAGAAGAGATTAGAACCAAGGAGAGAAACCAAATAGGATTGCACCTTTGGACAAATATTGTGTAACACGTTTCAACATGCAAGTCAGCTTGCTGAAATGTTTGCAATAAGCTTTGCGCTCTAAATCTGGGTAGCAAACCTGTGGCCCTCCAGATGTTGCACTCTAACTGCCATCAGATGCTATTCAGCATGGCCAAGCACCAGTGGTGATGGAGGCTGTAGTCCGACAACATTTGGAAGGCATAACAACATCATTGGTCTAAATGAGTACGTCATTTTGCTGGAGGATTAAAAATGCTGTTCCGACTTGTAGCAGTATGAAACAAAACATTAATTCTATTGAAAGTACAATCAACTGCTGAGTTTGACTCCATAAATAGATTGAAAGAACCAGCAACAAGAATTTTCACCTAGATGTTCTGCAAGCTTCTCATTTTATTATTATTAAAATAAGCTGTTCTTATTTTATCTGTATGCCACTTTGAGTCTTGTCAGGGGAAAAAGCAAAGGTATAAATAAATATAATTGTTGTTGTCATCATTCTTGTTGTTGCAAAATACCTCAGATCCTAGAATTTCTATTCCATTTGCTAAATCGGACATGCTCAGGTCTCACTGTGCTTGGCATCATGGATTTATGCATAGTCTAAAAGGCCTCAGTGACTGTTCCATAATGCTTAGGATGGCAGCAAGACTTTCCAGAAGTGGTCTGAAGTGCCAAGCTCCCATTCCAGTTCATCAAACTGGCAAAACCTAGAATATGTAGCTCAATACTGGCCCAGGCACAATTCAAGAGTATTCCAAATTGAACCAATAATTTATTTAATAGTGAACACGAAGGAGCAACAGTACCCAGCATGGTGGGCCACACGCTAGAGCCCATGGGCCCCAGAAGGCCCACCACAGCAGACACTGGCTTATCACCCCTTAAACAAGTTATTTTCATTTTTAATGCCCCAGTACTGCAAAGCAGAGGGGGGAATATTTGATCCTTCAAGAGTTGTTGGATACCTGACTCAGCAGTCAATTTTCAGGGATATGGGAGTTGTAGTTCAGCAACATCTGGAGGGTCACAGATTCCCCACCCTTGCTGTAAAGAGAAAGAGAATTTAGGGTTTAGCTCCCTAATGGAGTTCCTTGATAAGTCAAATCGAGCTGAAATTCCTATTAGGAGAGGATCCTTCTACAGTGGTACCTCTGGTTGCGAATGGGATCTGTTCCGGAGGCCCGTTCACAACCTGGAAAGAACGCAACCCACGTCTGCGCACACATGGGTCGTGATTTGCCACTTCTGCGCATGCGCGTGACATAATTTTGCGGGTCTGTGCATGCACGAGTGGCAAAACCCGGAGGTAACCCTTTCTGGTATTTCCGGGTCACTGCGGGATACAACCTGAAAATGTACAACCTGAAGCAAACGTAACATGAGCTATGACTGTATACCACTCCAGACACTCCTGAGATTCTAAAGCAGTATTTCCCAAACTTAGGTCTCCAGCTGTTTTTGGAGTACAGCTCCCATCATCCCTAGCTAGCAGGACCAGTGGTCAGGGATGATGGGAATTGTAGCCCAAAACAGCTGGAGACTCAAGTTTGGGAAACACTGTTCCAATGTTCATAGGGGAAGGGTTATCCAATACTGAATCAGTAAAAAATATGTGATAATCATAAAACTTTACTGAAGAGAGTTGTCTGTATTGCAGAAAATGAATGCTATATGCTAATTCATGCATTTAGGATAAGAACTTCCTCCTAGAATGTGTCAAGAATGAAGAGCACTCCTATACTGTGTGTTACATGTGACTTTATTCTTGTTGATTTCCCCGAAGAGGCTATCCACTCCTTATGATAACCCTCAAGATAGGTCGACTTTTATTGCACAGGGCACAGCCTCTGCCTACCCTAGTCAATTGTTTCCATGTTCCTGCCCCCAGCAACATCAGGAAATCTGAGTGCTTTTCCTTTGTTTGCTCTGATGATCAGGGGCATAGGAAGGAGGGGCAGGGAGCGGTCTGCCCTGGGTGTCATCCCAGAGGGGTGGGTGACAAAATCCCTCCCCCTGGGTGGATCACCGCTGCGCCGATCGCACCCCCAAGCAGATCGCCGCCATGCCAATCACACACCCCAGGTGGATCGCCGCCGTGCCAATCACACACCCCAGGTGGATCACCGCCATGCCAATCACACACCCCAGGTGGATCACCGCCGCACCAATCACACACCCCAGGCAGATCACCAACGTGCCGATCGCCCCCCTGGCCGGATCACCCCACCCCAGGGTGCATGGCATGTGCACCATTCCAGGTGCCCAAGCGGCTAGCTCCGCCACTGCTGCTGATGGATCAAAAATGGTCTGGTACTTAACCACAAAGAATCACTGCCTGGTCCATTTTCTGCCTGACACTGATGCCCATTTCTATACACCTCCTCTTAAGCTTTGCGGGTACCACATAGAGGCACTGGGAAAAGGTGCTGAAGGGCACCTTGGGTTGAAGCCAATGCTACTCCTACTCAGAGTAGAGCCATTAAATTTAATGGACATGACTTTCTTAGGTGGGTCTATTCTGGGTACAGTTTAGTTGGATACAACCCCTAGCTCAGAGTCCCATCACACCCGGCCCAGGCCTTGCTGATAGTAAGATGTCAGTGGTAAATCAAAGCAGGATCATGTAGATTTTATTACTGAAGCCCTGATATTACTCAGTGGTTCAAGGAGGGGGGGAAAACCCTATCACTTTTCAGTCCAGAGAAAGGGAGAGAAATGAACACCGATGCAATTTAGAATTCAAACCTTGCTAGGAATGACAGATTATTCAATCACCGTGAGCTCAACCTAATAAACATTTTTATAAAAAAAATAGTGCATATGCAAACATTTTATAAAACAGCCTTGCAGTTGTGTTCCCATCATGCAAATGCGGAGAGACAAAATGTGAGCTTGGATTGTTCAACATTGCACCCAGCTGGATGTAATTATTAATTAGCTGAGGTCATCATTAATAAGCCAGAGGTCATATTTAGTCATCAGCCCAGACTGTTAAAGAAACAAAGCAGTAATAGTCTGAAAGGGGTGAAAATCACTTAGCAATAGTTAGTGACAGTGGGATTAAAAGGATGGAATGTGCCTTTGGGCATTGTGCCATGAGAAAAGAAAAAAAGGGAAATGTACATTTATATCTCTTCAATATGTCACCTATACATTAATACAAGCAGAAAACAAGGACTGAATTCCAAACAAAACTCTTTCCAGATTTGGGGCGGGGGTGGGGGAGGAGAGAGAGGTGATTCCGGGCACAGGGAGAAGCATGTTTCAGGCCAAGTACTTTCGTCTAACTGCATATTGAATTAGTCAGAGGATGCTGTCTTATGAAAATGAATGCTATACTTCAGCTCTGTAATCGGCCAATGCACTCTTATCTACATTTCTGTGCTCAGTGGAGCCAGAGCCCATGAAATTGGTGTTGACTTTTAAAACAATTTAGGCACACAGTGGTATATTAAACAAACAAAAACATCAAGAGAGAAGCAAGCACCGTTATCCCATTTGACAGGTAGGGAAACTGAGATGCAGGGAGAGAAGACATATTCAGAATAAAACATTTATCTACAGCAAATGTATTCAAGTGTCATATGAGTGTGACAATGGAAGTGCCAAAAGCAGCTGGAGCTTTGCTGATGACTCATTTGATGTCCTTGAACAAGTCAGTTCCTTGCAGCTTCCTTGAGAGAAGAGCAAATAATAATGGGGGCTTCCTTAGCGCATGAAGCAGCATATGGAGAAAAAGAAGAGTGGTAATCTTCATTGTTGTGATTTGCACACACACACATTCTGTAATAATTTTGAGAATGATGATCCTCCCTTTGATTACTGTGGATACAACAGATGTTTTCTATGAATTCACACCTTGATTCAACATTCATTAATTTGGCTGGTAATATAAAAGATATGCCATGATGATGATACGTAAATATCTATTGTGAGCAAAGAATACTTTGAGTGGCTCTTAAGGCACAAGAAAGAATAAATACATGTTCTAGGATCTTGGCTAGCACTTCTCTCAATTCCTTTTGTTGTTCAGTCGTTTAGTCATGTCCGACTCTTCGTGACCCCATGGACCAGAGCACGCCAGGCACTCATGTCTTCCACCTGCCTCCCGCAGCTTGGTCAAACTCATGTTCGTAGCTTTGAGAACACTATCCAACCACCACGTCCTCTATCGTCCCCTTCTCCTTGTGCCCTCAATCTTTCCCAACACCAGAGTCTTTTCCAGGGAGTCTTCTGGTGAGGTGGCCAAAGTATTGGAGCCTCCGCTTCAGGATCTGTCCTTCCAGTGAGCACTCAGGGCTGATTTCCTTAAGAATGGATAGGTTTGTTCTTCTTGCAGTCCATGGGACTCTCAAGAGTCTCCTCCAGCACCATAATTCAAAAGCATCTATTCTTCAGTGAACAGCCTTCTTTATGGTCCAGCTCTCACTTCCATACATCACTACTGGGAAAACCATAGCTTTAACTATACGGACCTTTGTCAGCAAGGTGATGTCTCTGCTTTTTAAGATGCTGTCTAGGTTTGTCATTGCTTTTCTCCCAAGAAGCAGACGTCTTTTAGTTTCGTGACTGCTGTCACCATCTGCAGAGCCCAAGAAAGTAAAATCTCTCACTGCCTCCATTTCTTCCCCTTCTATTTGCCAGGAGGTGATGGGACCAGTGGCCATGATCTTAGTTTTTTTGATGTTGAGCTTCAGACCATATTTTGCGCTCTCCTCTTTCACACTCATTAAGAGGTTCTTTAATTCCTCCTCACTTTCTGCCATCAAGGTTGTGTCATCTGCATATCTGAGGCTGTTGATATTTCTTCCAGCAATCTTAATTCTGGCTTGGGATTCATCCAGCCCAGCCTTTCGCATGATGAATTCTGCATATAAGTTAAATAAATAGGGAGAGAATATACAGCCTTGTCATACTCCTTTTCTGGAACTCTCTAGTTTTCTCCATAATCCAGCACATGTTTGCAATTTGGTCTCTGGTTCCTCTGCCCCTTCGAAATCCAGCTTGCCTCAATTACTAGTTCTATTATTAATTTCATTGACAGATTGCCCTTCATCTAAGACCACAGGGCAGCTTACATTGCATTAAGATTAAACAAGAAATCAAATAAGCAAAAATTCAGTGATCACCCTGATGATCTATGCAGAGAGCAGGACAGGAGTATGACCTTCTTCCTGCTCTTGATCGCTTTTTTGGTTTTTGAAACTATTGACCATAACATCCTCTGGTCTACAGTGACTCTCCAAGGTTCCAGACAGAAAATATTTCTCAGCCCTACCTGGAGATGCGCAGAATTGAGCCTGGGACCTTCTACATGCAAAGTGTGCGCTGTGCCACTGAGCTACAACCCAACACTGTCTTCTTTTTGACTCTAACTTCTGGCCATCCCTGGACATTCCATATCTGAGACAATAAATTCAGCTAGAAGAACCAAATAAAACCTCATATTTGCTTTGAAATAAAGATTTTACCAGTAGCTCAAAATAATTCATAATTTCTGCACCTACACATGCATTTAGAAATGGATCAAAGGGTAATGCTGCAATGAAATTTCAACCCAATACATGATTTTCTAAAAATATGTATTATTAAAGTGCCATTTTGCATTCCTTCAGCAGGCCTCATAATGGGGTAGAGAGCACAAAAAAGCAGTTTTCAGCTATAATGCAAAACTCACTGTTTTATACCTCCTCTTTTTTAAAATAAAGGACTGGCTCTTTTGGTGTTCAAAAGTTTCAGCAATGATATGATAAGCTACCCATGCAAATAAGTAATTTAATAATGCTCCAACCCTCCACTCTTTTACTTGGGAGTGAGCCCCATTGAACACAAGACAACTTTCTTCTGAGAAGTCCCATTGCATAGTATTGTGAATGGAATATCAGGGCTTTGTGATATTTCATTTCAAAAACTATGAAAACATGATTACATTCAAGTTCATTTCCTAGAGCTTTACTGACATTACATGACAGGGCCTAGTAAAGATACCTGACCATCTTTGCAAGGTAAATAAAGTTTTTTGGAAAGCGAATTTATTTTCCAGATTAAAATATTATATATATCTAAATATACTTCTGGATTTCTGCTGAATAAGTGCTCCCATGTTTGATTGAACAAACTTCTTTAAATAACTCATCAGAGGACAATCATATGCTTGGGCAGAGAAACTAGGCATCTAAATATCAACTCTTGGGGCAATAGCATAAATGGCCATCAGAATGTTCCTGCATACATTTTTGGCATGGGGGAGATTGTAATCATTATGCTGAAATCACATGCAAAGGGAAAGAAGAGGATTGCTCCTAATAAGGCAGTCTTACACACAATGCCCAGTGTGGATTCTGCATGCTGATCTAACTCTCCAAAAGGGAAAACAAAAATGCATAGGAAAGAACGGCAGAAAAACTGCTTGAAGAAGTTACATGAGGGCAGGAGTGTACCAAGGGGTTGGTTAGGTTGGCCACTGCCAAGAGTAAAGGCCCAGGGGGGGAGGGGGAAAATGTGCCTATCCACCCTGGCTCTATTGCAGCAGCCCTGTGAGGGAGCCTCCCCAGTGTTCTCTCATTTCTTATGATGATACTCTCCACTTACTTTCCTATATCTTATTGAAAGTATCCAGATAACTAGCATTACTATGTTTTATTGCTAATGTAGCATCCCATCGCATGCCAGCCTTGGTTTGGTTTAGTTTTTATGTGTTTGTCTCCTGAGGCTTTATTTTGTTGTTTGGGTTATATGGATAAAGCTCAGCAAAAACACTTTCAAAAAGAAAAGAGAAGCTTGCATTATTATGGTTAATCTGACATCAACTGTAATGTAGACATAAGGACAACCTTTTTGCAGCAGTTTGGGCTTGATAATGGATTAATCTTTTGGTATCTCAGAAAGCACAACTTTAGACTGTATTGATTGCAGTTTGTGCGTATCAGTTACAGCTGTAAAGATTCGCACTGTGTTCATGCACATATGGAAAATGCTTTGAACAGACTTAACATTTGTGGTTGAATTCTGTTTACACAGATCTATTAATAATTGTGAACAGCAACATAACTGAGAGAACAGACTATTTTCAGCTTTCCAAATGTGATCAGCTAATTTCCATAGCTTGCCAAATACAATAGGTGTCTGCGCAGGGCATTAACCTACATAATGTGACAATTGCCAATGGAGAGAAACACGGTTATGCCAAGAAATGCAATAAAAAAACCACCTCTAACATTGTTTATCTAAAAGTATCCAACCCAGCAGCATTAAAATTACCAGCGGGTCAACAGACTCCAAAAATACATCATTATTTGAGTAGTCTGCTAGAGAGGCAACTTGTAGTTTCTTAAATCATTTGTTTAGCTGTACATATAGTTAATGCAGTAACAATTGGGAGTTGGGGGAATCTGCATAAAAATAATAAAATATCATAAAAAAAACTTGCAATGCCACCCATGACCCCATTTTTCCACTGTGGTAAATTGAAGAGTTGTTCAATGTACTTCAGGGATGCAGCTTTCATATGAACCAGCATGAAAATGGATAATCACAATAGTAGAGATGATTGTTTAATGAGAGAACATATGCAGGGAGGCCTTTGCAGTTCTTCATACTTTAATTCATATTTCTAGTATTGTGTTGTCAAAGGTAATAGGAGAAACAGAAAAGTACATTGTGCTTCTGTCTGTCTGAGTTTTGCATAGGCAACAGAAACCATTGTAATAGAAACACAACTGTCCTTGAAAACAGCTTTAAAGGAATCAGATGACAATATTGTTCGGTCAGGGACAATATTGTCCCTCACCACAGGTCCGGCTGGCAGTAGCTAATGGGAGTTTGGAGTCTAACAACATTTAAAGAGCCACAGGTCCCTGAACTTGGGGACTATGTTTTCAGGAAGTCAGCAGAGAGAGTTATCTCGATATCTTAATTATTAAAGCAAATAACAAGGAAGCAAAAGAGCTTGTTGCTATTGCCTCCTCCCACTCCAGTGCCTCATTCCATCTCAGGAATGCCCTTTTTTGGGGTCTCTCTGTGGCTACTGCCAATGAAAGAAGCTCCACTGGCAGCTCCATATGCTCTGAGCTATCCTGATGCATAGCACAACCTAAGAGGAAGGCATGCTCTTACACTGACAAAGCTCTTCTCAAGCAGCATGGAGGCACCTCTGCTTCTTCCTAATCTGTATCTGGGTGTTGGGATTTCAGTGTCCCTTAAATCACTTTTTTTAAAAGGGTAGATATATGAAAGTCTAAGCAAAATGGTTTCAGATTTAGCCAGATGAAGAAGTTATCCATTTTAATATATGTGAAATATCCCTCCCTTCATCAATATGCAATGCTTTACAAATTGAGAGATTTTAAACATCAGCTTTGATATTCTATCAGGCAGTTACTGGGAAAGGACAATTTTGACATTGTACTTGTCAAGTATCCTTGCATATAGTTTAGTTCATAATAAATGTCGTTTATTGCAGTCTTTCTGGAACTCACTATTTATTGACACAATATAATGAAATTCTGGCAGCAGCTAAGAGCAGCTGTTTTCTGTCTAGCTAAAAGAAGCAACTATCAGAAATAAAAATCTGAGAACCACCAAATGTGTGCATGATCACTGTGAGCTCTGTTTTTAAAAGTTAACCTGAGAAATATTGCAACAGGACTGCAGTATTTCTCAGGTTAGCTTTTATAAAACAGATGAGCGGGATTCATTAAATGTCTGGTGACTACTCCCCCGCTCCCCCCCCCGCTTAAAAATACATTTGCCCTCTATAACAATCTACATCCCTAAGCTGTAGTAGAGTTAATTTGAGCTACATATAACCCTAAATATTTGCTCTTATCCATCACAGGCTCAGGATCCCAGACTGCTTTTCTACCACATTTCCTGCCTCCCTCTAATTATTATAAGCCATACATTCTAGTCTTGCAGCCTCTTATCGGTCCCGCCCTTACTCAGCAGCAACTTCCCCTGGTTGATTGCTGCTTCCGTATTGGTGTCTACAGCCACAGCAGGCGCTGTAACTCTCCAATGGTTTAACTTTACCCCTGATGGCAAGCTCTTCCATTGTACCTCAAGACAGATGGATGCCAGAAACATACAAGCAAGCAGCCAGTTAACTACTTTTTCCCACGCTATACTTCATAGTCATCTTGTCACTTTAATTAACACATGCTAAAACAGTAACAAACTCCTGCATATAACCTGTCTGCGCAGAGCTAAGGCTGATTCACACAAGCAAATATTGAACACCGTGCAACTCAATTAAATGTGATATGTTGAACTGAGTTTCAACTATTGACCCAGGACCCAGAGGCATCAGAGCAACTGCCATGATCTGGGGCTTGAAATTCACGACCAAGACTGGAGACAGTTTGATCACAAACTTTGTACATAGCCTTAGGCCCTTTCATTCTCTTCTCCCTTCCGACTTACTTTCCAAGAGCAATGAAGTATCTTTATCTTTCTGTAATGGAATTCATTCTCACCAGACAGGCAGAACTTTAAGAGTCCAAAGTGATGGTCCCTGCCTTGAGGAAATAAACATTTAGGCGACATGAAAAACAAGTGCAATATGCTCTCTTCAGACTATACAGCTTAGCAGTTTATCCAGTTATGATGTATTGGCGGCAATATCTTCCTGGACATCCAACCACACACTAAGCAAATTGTAAAGATTCTCACTAGTGGAAATGAATAAATGGGCTGCTGTAGTTGAGCCAGCATTTGAGGAAAAATGGCCTGCTCTCAGCCACTCTTCTAGTAGGTGTCCGAAAGGCCTGCTCAAATAATGGTCATTGCTGGTAGTTTATTACATGAAAGCTACGAGGATGATATACATCCAGTAAAGTCAAATAACAAACTCTAGAGGAACAAATGTTACCCTTTCTGCTGGCACTAAAGAAGACACCAACTGGTAGCTTTTGGAACAATGCTAAGCAATTTGGGGTGCCTTATATATAATAATAATAGACATTGGCTCACTTATTCTGCAATCCTAAACATGTTTCTTAAGGATTGCAGCATTAGAGGTTATGTTAGGCTCCCACAGTTAGTGGGAACCTTCTGAGGGTTACGTCCCAGTGGTAGGTGGGGCCAGAGGCAAAAGTGACCCAAGGAATGGATATTACTGTATTAAGAAAAATGTCCACTAAACCCAATGCTAGGAAGAATTCTGAATTAAGTCACATCCCAAATCTAAACCAAAACTGAGCTATTGACCTTTTGGAAAGTAGTCTGTTCCATGTGAATTATGTTTCTTTTTGTGTTTTGGTTGTTTTAACCATATATCTTCCAGACATAAAATGACACTGTTATTTAGATTCCTGTTTCACACAGTAATAATCTTTTGGCTGTAATTATAAGTCCACATCCTTTTTATATCGTGCTTTGAGTTCCCCTGCAGGGCAGCAGCTGATGCCTCGGCTTGGGGCAGCAGCATCTTTGCTCCTGCTTTTACAACCTGTCAGAGGAGATATCTCCAAAGTTTGTTTCAGACTGGGAGCTGGAAGACAAAAGAGCTGTCAATTTCAGTAAACAGCCAATAGCATGATAGCATGAAAAAGCCTCCACAAATCAGTCACGCTTTTACATCATAGGAAGCTGCCTTATACTAGGTCAGATTGTGTGCCCATCTCTCCCAACATTGTCTATTCTGAATGGCAGCAGCTCCCTACTATCTCAGACATGGGTCTGTTCCATTACTTGCCACCTGCTCCATCTAGCTGGAGATGCTAAGGATTGAATATGGCACCCTCAGCAAGCAAAACATGTGCTTTGCCACTGAAAATCAGAGAAGAGGTGCAGTGAAGGCCCAAGACAGGAGTTGATCATCATGTGAGCTGCACACAGGTGGGCTGAAGTGAGCTGCTGACCAGTCCTGTGGAGCCTCCATTTATTGAGACAAATATGCAAGCCAGGCAAATACCGTATTTTTCGCCCTATAGGGCGCACTTTTTCCCCTCCAAAAATGAAGGGGAAATGTGTGTGCGTCCTATGGGGCGAATGCAGGCTTTTGCTGAAGCTTGGAGAGCAAGAGGGGTCGGTGCACACCGACCCCTCTCGCTCTCCAGGCTTCAGGAACACATCCACAGCCTAGAGAGCCCTGCGGGAGTTCCCACAGGGCTGTCTAGGCTGCGGATAGCAGCCTGCTTCCCGGAGCATCGGGCGCCCTGAAAGCAGAGCGTCTGGCGCTTCAGGAACACATCCGCAGCCTAGGTAGCCCTGCGGGAGGTCCTGCAGGGCTGTCTAGGCTGCGGATAGCAGCCTGCTTCCCGGAGCATCGGGCGCCCTGAAAGCAGAGCATCTGGCGCTTCAGGAACACATCCGCAGCCTAGGCAGCCCTGCAGGAGGCTGAAGCAGAGCGCCCCTCACGCCGGGCAGAGATCCGCAGCGTGTTGGAGCCCTACGGGAGTTCCCCACAGGGCTCCCCATGCTGCAAACAGCAGCCTGCCGCCCGGTGCGCCCTGCGCGCTGGACAGACATCGGCCAGCCCCACAAGCTCGGGGGACAGCAAGGAGGCGCAGCGCCGCCATCCCGCTGTTCCTCGACCTGGTTCAGTTTCCCCGACCTGGTTTGGGGGGGGAATAAAGGAAAAAAAATTTTCCTTTATTTCCCCCCCCAAAAAAGTAGGTGCGTCCTATGGGACGGAGCGTCCCATGGGACGAAAAATACGCTACATTTTGGGCTGTGACCTTTACACATCTTCCGTCCTGAGATCGTGGGGTGGTACAAAGTTATTTTGGCACCTGTTTCCACCGCGTCATTTTCCCCTTGCACAGTGTATGATGAAGGAGACAAAAGGTCTCAGGGACAAAAGGTTACAGACAGGACACCGCAGACTGCTGAGACCGCAAAAGGTCAGGAAGAGGGAACGATGTACCAGACAGCTGTGGCTTGTCTGGGGGTGGGAGTTTGCCCTGCACCCCAAGGTCACGCATGCAGGCAAACCGCGGCTGCCTGTTGGTGGGGAAGTGTGCTCCCTCCGGACCCCACTCCCTGCTCCGCGATTATCCCTACAAGAGGGACAGACTCTTCAGAACAGGGATGTGAAGAATGTAATGACGTAGTGCACAGTTGTTCCAAAACTTCCATGGGATCAGAAATAGGATTCAGGAAACCATATTTGGAAGAGAATTTAAAAAGAAGCAGAATCCAGTGCTTGGAATACAGAAAAAACTGAGGGTGTTGTAGTGGATAATGGTCAATGACATCTGTTATACGAGATTTAATAAATACAAAGGCAGGAGCAATAAAGCAAGTCCACTCAGAAAATAATACAATCATATGAAATATAGTGCTAAGGTTGTAAGGAATTTGTTGTCACCAGATGTAGTGATGGCCACTGTTTCAGATGGTTTTTAAAAACTTGGCACATTCATCAAGGACATATCTATCAATGGCTATTAACCAGAAGAGCTAAATAAATAAATATTTATTTATTTATTTTATTTGCGTTTCTGATACAATTCCATATCAAAGAAATAAACGGAAATAATTCAAAGGACACAAAAAAGAAAACTCTGAAATAGAAAAGAAATAACAATTTTAGGATATCAGAAAATAAACAGAAAGCCAGAAAGCATTCCTCCACCGACTTCCCATCCTCTCCTTCCATGGTTCCTTTTGTCTCCTCTTTTTCTTGCATTTTCTTGGTTCACCCTCTCTATCGCAACTACTTAGATACACATTAGTTGTTTCCTACACTGCTGAAAATCTTTCCATCCTGCTAGCTTAACTGTTTGTTATACTTTTTCATATATTCAATAAAAGATATCCAGTTCTCCTTACAGTTTTCATAATTTTGATTTCTTTTTCTAGTGGTCATCCCTGCTAACTCCATGTGTTCTAACACTTTGATATGCCATTCTTCTTTTGTTAGTACCTTATCTGTTTCCCATTTGGGGGCTAGTAATAAATGTGCAGCTGTTGTCACACAGAGGAACAAATTTCTCTCTTTTTTAGACATTTCCATTGTTATTAACCCCAGCGACAATGCTTCTGGGTTTTTAGAAAAGGGTTTTTTAAAACATTTTTTTAGTTCAATATGGATCTTTTCCCAGTAGTTTTTAATTATACTACACATCCACCACATATGGTAAAAGGATCCCTCTGCTGTCTTACATTTCCAGCAATTGCCCTTTGTTGATTTTGACATTTTTGCCAGTCTATTTGGTGTCAGATACCACCTATGCATGCGGTGCACCTAGGGACGCGGGTGGCGCTGTGGGTTAAACCACAGAGCCTAGGACTTGCCGATCAGAAGGTCGACGGTTCGAATCCCTGCGATGGGGTGAGCTCCCGTTGCTCAGTCCCTGCTCCTGCCAACCTAGCAGTTCGAAACCACGTCAAAGTGCAAGTAGATAAATAGGTACTGTTCCAGCAGGAAGGTAAACGGTATTTCCGTGCTCTGCTCTGGTTCGCCAGAAGCGGCTTTGTCATGCCGGCCACATGACCTGGAAGCTGTACGCTGGCTCCCTCGGCCAATAAAGCGAGATGAGCGCGACAACCCCAGAGTCGGTCACGACCCTTTACCTTTACCTTTACCACCTATGCAGCACCTTCATAAAATTTTCTCTTAGTGTGTAGCATGCTGTAAACTTTATATTTACTTTCCACAGCTGCTCCCATAGTGCAAAATTGATAATGTGTCCCATGTCCCTGGCCCAATTTATCATTGAAGATTTAACCATTTCCTCCGTTGTTTATCATTTTTCTAATCTTTTTCTGTTTGAAAAAAATTCAGACTTTCCCAATCTTCAGTTCAGTTCCCCACATTTCCACATCAGTTTGCAATTATTATTAATTTTTAAATATCACCAGGCATTTTAGAGAAATCTTTAGAGAAATATTTGCAAAGCAATTTGCTCCAATATAATGCATGTCTGTGCATGTTGTGTTATTCTCACTAATATGTGCATTTTATGCACAATTTGCCCTAGTATATGCATTTTGTACACATTACCTGACTGGAAAACTATGCTGCAAAATTCAAAGAAGTGTGAATTTTGGAAGAATGGTTGTGTTTGGTTTGCATCATTTCATATTGTGCGAATTAGGTAGTTTTGCCTTCAAATGTGAACTGAATTGACTTTTTCTCCCACTCAGAGGCAGTGTACATTTGCAAAGAACTTGCTGAGAATAAAAACAGGTGAGGATTGTTGTCCTGCTTCTACACTTCCTAGGCACACCCACTATAGAAAACAGGATTCTGCCCTAGATGGGCATTAAATCTGAGCCATCAGAGCTATTCTTCCATTAAGGACACACAAATAATAGTTCAGTGTTCCAGTTACTATTAACTGTATGGCTTGGTGTACAGACCAGGCAAGTTACGAGCCAAGATGTTGAGGAACAGATTAAGAGTGACAGATGGAGTGCAGGCTAAATAAAGCTACGGAGACTTGTTGAGGCATAAATTAAAGGTAATAGATGAAGATTTATAATACCTGAACAAAGGTTCTTAATATCCAATCTGACTCAGGCTGCAGCCGGTCTTGTTCAACTGTCCTGCTGCTACAAGTCACATACAAGTTGAATATTAAGACCATTGGAGCAAAAGGCTGATGTAAATGAAATATATCAGCCAACCTCAACATAGACACTAGAGTCACTGCTCACACCATATTTCCCCCTAATGTTTCTCTTGTTTTTCTGAGAAAGCAGCCTTCTCTCACTTCCTAGTAAGCATATATTCATAGACAGACATATTGTCATCTCTCTCTCTCTCTCTCTCTCTCTCTCTCTCTCTCTCTCAACATTTACGACATTTCCCCCCTCTTTGTCCCGCTCTGAACTGACATAATTCAGCATGCTGTGAAAATGGAACCCAAGGTCAGGGTCTTTCAAATTTCAGCAGCACCCTATGTGAGGCCAAAATTTGGTGGCCCCCTTCCCTTTGCCTTCCATTCTGCTCAATTCATAGTTGTGACACCCTGTGGCACACCCTGGGCTTGGTGCCCAGTGTGGAAGAACTGGTCACATCGCCCTAAATCTGCCCTTGCCAAGGTGAGACAGGTCTGGGTTCCCCTGTCCATAGCACCCACTGAGTTTTATGAGACACAGTAAAAGAGCTGCATAAGCTAGTAAGCAATGCTTCTAGATGGCGCTTGAAAGCTTTAATAACCTCCCCCCTTCAAGAAACCAAAACTAGGTTTAGCTCTCACCACAGTGGTCACTGTCACTTTAACTGTACATGTGGGAATGTTGTTCTTTAAAATTCTGCATCTTTTACTTCTTGTGTATTTAATTAAATGCAAATTATAATAACTTTTGCCTGTCCATTATCCATAGATCTCAGGGATGTTCCAAATTGTTAAAGCAACAATGATACATCCAAATATATATAATGTGTGTGTGTCATACATGCAGGGGGAGGAAGTAAAAAGAGAGAGAGAGAGAAATGGAGACACTGACTACTTATTTAAATGTGGACTAAGATTCAAATGTAAGTTGAAATAATAAATGATTGACTAAGAATTGCTACTTTCAGAATACACCCCACTTAGCTTCCACTTCTTTTAGTGAGTAGATTGTTGGCAGGGTAACAATCTAAAGAGTCTGGCTTTTGCTCAGCTATACAGCTGCAAATGAAATGTTTTAAGTGTGTTTTAAGTGCAATATACAATGTGACACTAGATGGTGATGCTGAGCCTTATGGAAAATTCAATGTATTTTTTAAAAATGCTTTTAAAAAAAGCATTTTCAGGATGGTTTTTTTTTAAAAAAATGTGTGCCCATTCCACCTTAACTGCACCCACATAAGTACTGAGTAGTCAAATGTTAAGCATAACTAGCAGCATATTTAAAATATTTATCAAAATTCTACATAGAATCCCACAGTGTGGAGACGAAAAGGTATTTGCATTGTCTTTTAAAAACCTTGATCCTTCTTTGCACAGTTTATATTTTTTACGCTAACTGGTCTTTCTGTACTGCTCACTGTTTCATGTCCTCTCTGTTTCACGTTTCCCAGGTCCAAGTAAATTGAGGCAAACTAGAATGCAATAGTTTAATTCTGTGTGAGGGGTCAGAGGTTACCAATGGACTGCAAATTACATATGCACTAACAGTGTGGTTTTGATGTAACAAAGGAATCTTCCTTTCTGAGGTGCTTTCGGTAGATAGTCTTCCAAACTCCTCAGTAGAAATATTAACAAAGAGATTGAGAACACACACTCAACCTAGGGCTCTTTAGGTGTTTCCTTTATTTCCCCCTGTTCTGCTATGGACTGAGTCAGCCAAGTGGAACTGAGGTTAGAGATCTCCTCCATGTTCAAAGAGGACCAGGCAGCTCAAAAGATCGAGCAATGGGGCATCTCTGGAAGAGAGAAAAATGAGAGTTCTTAAGAGGCAGAGAGTGAGCAAACAGTTGCAGAAAGCAGGCTAGAATGAGACAATGCAATAAAGTTTTTATATTGTCGGAGGAAATACTTTAGGTTAAATATTGGGAGGAATTTCCAGTTAGAAAACACAGCAAATTGCTAAGGGGGGGGGGGTTAATGACCTCACCCCACCCATGTAAGCACTAGTTGTAAAATAGATTTAAACATAGGTTTATTGGTTTCTAATTGGTTTATAAACATAATCTATTGGATGCAACATCATATGGTCTAGTCAGATTGAAACTTAAGGAAAAGAATCAGTGAGCCATTATTCTGTTATGCCACAACTGATATTAATGGGTCTGTCCTGGTGTGAGGCAACATCAGCTATAGCCTTAAAGTTGTATGTAATACTTGTGTGCTTGTTGAAGTGTAAGGATGAACATCTGCCTCATTTTGTTTTGCATTTTGCTACAGTACATATTTTATGTTAATTAAGTTCATAATGAAAGCTAAAAAGCTAAAAAGAGAAACCCAGTTGGCATGGATATAGCTGAGCAATTATCTGGCGTAACTGCTTGTTTGCATTAGCTAGTGATGTTAGTGATGCAAACAAGCAATGAAGGAATAACATTAAAGCTGATTTCTAAAAAAGAAAGAATGTGAGTGAATGGAAGTTGCAGACTGAGAAAAATAAAAACAAGGTATCATATAAATTGAAATACATTAGTTTCCAGTGGGAAAGGGATAAAACTTTCTTGCAAAAATCAGGAAAAGAACTATTTATATATAGTAATTTTATTTATACATGTGTAGCCCACCACGTTCCAAGGATTCACACCTGGCAAAGTACTGAGCCTGCTATCCAAATTGATAGAGCAAGGTATTCTCCTGTCCCCACCTCTGGGTACCTGGTGAGGCAACTGTACATTTTCCACTGAGATAGAGGAACAAGTCAAAGCTAAACTATACTTTTAAGCAAAAATAAACTGTACTTTTTAGACAATGTACAGGAGCAAGTGCAAGCTAAAATTCCAGTGACCAGCAACTTCCTTCTTGGTGTCCTTGTTTTCCTCCAACACATCCATTCTCAAGGTGGTACCTGTGCCAAATTGCGAATTCTAATCCACTGCAGGTCCTTCCATTCATGTTGGAATTATCCTTTGGGATTCTAGGAAGTTATCAGGAGGTATGGACAAAAGGACAAGGAGGTGATGGCACTTGGATGCTCGGGAAAATGGACAGGCAAGAATTTTAAGGGTGTAATCCTGTACACACATACCAAGGAATACATCCCAGCCCACTGAACTTGTGGGACTTATTTATGAGTAGACATGTATAGGTTCTCAGTTAATAGACTGAAATCTGAACCTGAGAATGGGATGTAAATAGGATGTAAATAAAAATATTTTCCATTTCTGTATCAGTATAGTGGTTTAGCCCTCTTCAGAAGAACCTTCCATGAATGGAATCATGCCCACCAGTCCTGTCCCCCAAGCCACTGATGTCATTGGCCTCATCCACTGTCCATCACCCTTTTCTCTCATACAGCTTTGAGTCACCTTAAATTTTCCACTGTGCCCCAAATACTGAGCTGGGGCACTGAGGCCAATCAGTCTGGAGTACCGTTGCTCCCCACTACTACTTCTGATTATTACCTGTTTACACTTATATTATTTTCTTCTTGTTTTTACCCAACATATATTAGATTGCTTTGAGCCCCTATTTAGCAAAAGCAGGATATACATTTTATGAAAAGGTATGTTGAGGAAGTTGAGAGGATATTGAGAGGGGCACTGCTGTTGGTAGAAGGAACTTAGGGTGGAGGAGTCAAGCAAAGAGCCATCTTTGTTATTGCTTGCTATTTGAATTTAATATATCTTTACCCCCTGATCCTAAAAGCCTTATGAAGGAAGTCTTTCAGGGAATAAACTTTCTACATATTCCAGTTTCACTCTTGTGCAGACCTGGCAACCTCTTAGTTTATTACAGTCAATGCTGCAATTTTTTTTTAAAGCTCTGAGTATCAGAGACTCACTTTTCCTTCTTAAAATCAATATTAAATTTAAAAGGAGTCTAGCACTGGGGATTTAAAATGGGAGGAAATCACTAATAGAGCTGTGTTTCTGTGAAGTGGAGAGCTGCTGTTTTTCAAAACCAAATGAAGCTCCAAAATGACTGTAAAGAAGGAAGAATACTTGACCAGTTAGATATAAATAGATAACTTCTCCTAATAAGAAAAATAGAAACAACTATGGACATTGGCTTGCATATTGCAAGAGAGTGACAAGAAATAAAAATGTCCGTTTGCAGTCATAAGTCTTTGAAGAGTTTTCATGAATTTGACAAGGAGGTTAGAGGAAGTTAGACCAGAGCAGTTAGACCTCAGTTCACCATCTGTCAAACAGTGCCTCCCAGGTAACAACATCTACCACCAGCAAAACAAAAACCAACAATAACAAATGCTTCATAGAGAATGCTCAAAGCAGGGTAGGATGTCATCAGCCTTCTTTTCAAGCAGATCTATAACCCTCCCATTTCATTTAAGGATGATATAACTGAACCTGAACAAACCATCCTTTTTATCCCACTTTCAAACCCTTCCATTTTTCTGGGTATTAATGTTGTTGTTGTTTAGTCGTTTAGTCGTGTCCGACTCTTCATGACCCCATGGACCAGAGCACACCAGGCACTTCTGTCCTCCACTGCCTCCCGCAGTTTGGTCAAACTCATGTTTGTAGCTTCGAGAACACCGTCCAACCATCTCGTCCTCTGTCGTCCCCTTTTCCTTGTGCCCTCCATCTTTCCCAACATCAGGGTCTTTTCCAGGGGGTCTTCTCTTCTCATGAGGTGGCCAAAGTATTGGAGCCTCAGCTTCACGCTCTGTCCTTCCAGTGAGCACTCAGGGCTGATTTCCTTAAGAATGAAGAGGTTTTATCTTCTTGCAGTCCATGGGACTCTCAAGAGTCTCCTCCAGCACCATAATTCAAAAGCATCAATTCTTCGGCGATCAGCCTTCTTTATGGTCCAGCTCTCAATTCCATACATCTCTACTGGGAAAACCACAGCTTTAACTATACGGACCTTTGTTGGCAAGGTGATGTCTCTACTTTTTAATAGTAGGTGGGTATGAATAGTTCACAGTAACTAGTGATAATCCATCCACTAGTATGTGAATAGTATCCTTATATTATTTAGCTGCTAGGCAGCACTGGACTTGGTTGTATCTGGGTGGAGTCATGAGTTTCCTATTATTGTTCTGTTCCTGTTGAAGAAACTTCTTGTTTAGCTTCTGACTGGCATGAACTCTAAGTCTTCCATGACATATAGTTAAAAATGGGCATTTTTAATCTATCCAAGGATCAGAGAAAATAATTCTATTTTTTTCTGTCATTGTTTCCTAGGATGAATGCTTGTTTGTACCAATACAGTGTGTTTGATGAGGAGCCTGATCCAAAGACCAATTAAGCCAAATTCTCTTACTTAAAACCAGGCCCCTTGTTAAAGGCTGTGCATTTGATTCAGGTGAATTTCCTATCCCGACACGGCTGGATGGAGACAAGGTGGATGCCGATCTCCGCCCCCAGCTGGATCACTGCGGGGCCTGGGGCCTGGCAGCAACGCCGTCCACCAAAAAGATAAGCTGACTTGTTGGAGATATTTCAGGCTTCTTAGAGGCAAAGCAGGATCTATATGAGGTAACTAACACTGCCAAAGTAGGCACCCCATCCCAGTGATCCAAACATCAAAAAAAGGCTGCAGACTGGCATCTGCTGATGGTAAATGTCATGTCTTTAACCTTACCATAACACCAGGGTGGCATGATAGCAGTCCCTCCAAGTGTCCCTATTTTCCAGGGACATCCCTGATTTAGAGAAGCCATCCCAGTTTCTGATTTGACCCTGAAATGTCCTACTTTTCCTTAGGATATCCCTATTTTCATAGGAGAAATGTTGGAGGGTATGGAGTTATCTGACTCTCGAGCCGTCTGAAAGCAATCCTGTATAGGGAAGGTTTTTTAAATTTTTAATGTTTTTTATGTTTTTATATGTGTTGGAAGCTTCCCAGAGTGGTTGGGGCAACCCAGTAAGATGTGTGGGGTATAAATAGTAAAATTATCGTTATGGAATGGGACGTCCCTATTTTCACCAGAGAAATGGTGGAGGGCATTTGGTGGGAGAAGGAGAAACCAGCACAAGAGTGGAGAAAGGTTGCTGAGGGAGAGCCCTGTTGCGACTGACAAGTCTAGCAGGAAATCAGAGCAGTTGATTTTACCTGGAAAGCAAATCTGTTAATCCACCCCACCCCAAAATCAACTTTCAAGATACCTAGGATATATGCACCTTGACCTAATAATCTGTAATCTGCCAGGTTTTTTAGCCAATGGCACCTCTCCTATGCTGGCAATTTTCAGACCAATTTCCCATAGACACTAAGGGAGATTAAATGATTCCCCTCCTAAACCTGTAATAATGGCTGTCCTTGTAGGGAAACCACTGCTGCGATCCATCACAATTTGGCAGGCGCCTGGCTTCTAACTGAATTGGACTGGATGGAAGTGCACTGGAATTTTATCCCAGTAGAGATAATTCCAATAACAAACATTTGGAGCTATAGCCACAATAAACACAGTCCTTACATAGAGTTTGGCCAATTAATGTTGGCATTGCAGAGGCCTTATGCTCTAGACATGTATGCCAAGGCAAATAATTTAACATCATTATGAAAACATATTTGTACTGGCACTGGCTGGCTGAACAAAATGGCTTTCCCCCCAAGTTTGAGCAGCTCAGATTCTGACTTACCAGAGATCCATCAGTTTTGTAACCCGTTTGTACTAGGAATACTCTCATGGGGACCTGGGTTCCACTTTCTGTATGCCATTCCTAATCCCCACAGAGCTAAATGAAAATGCTTCTTGATTGTGCCTCACTTGGTCAGGGAGCATCCCATGTAGAATACCTTTGAAAAGGTTTCCTATACCCATATTTTTATTTACATAATATCTTGAAATAAGCCATGGTGCAAAGAGGGATGGATGGACACAAACACAAAGCAACCATCTGCTCTGAAATCTGGTTGAGGGATTCAGCCTTTGTGGCTTTCCACATGAACTGTGCATATTCCATACAACTTGGAGCCTTATTATTATTATTATTATTATTATTATTATTATTATTATTATTATTACCCCGCCCATCTGGCTGGGTTTCCCCAGCCACTCTGGGTGGCTTCCAACAGAAGGTTAAAAATACATTAAAATGTGCAGACTGGAATTTAGTTATTCACTGGATTTTGCATTTCTTGAATACAGCTTTAAGCAAACAAAACCAAAAACCCATAAACTTTCATTTTTTAAAAAAAGTGTATTTGAGAGATGGTGCACTTAGAAATATATATTTAAATGCACAGTTAAATGCATTTTTTTACATTAAAACAATCACAGATTAATATGAAAAATGAAACAGGAGTGGAAATTGCTGGTGTTTACTTATTCACCCCCTGACTGGAATGGAAATCAATGCAGAAAATACTACAGGTAGTCGCTTTTGCTGTTGCTTTCCATTCGCAAATGATTCATAACTGTGTGTTGGAAAGAATGGGAATAATATAAATGACAATTCTGCCACAGCAAGTGATGTAGCTTCTGGCAGAAGACGAACCGCAGCGGAACAGCAACAGGGCTGCATGTGATGAATCCAGGGAAGGATGGGAAACAACATCTTCTTACATCCCTAACAGACAATAAGAATAAAAAGTTAGGAGTAGCAGCTGAGCAGGATGGATGCTTCCCTCGAAACCTGACCATGCAATTATCACTTCCTTTGCAAAGGACTGCTTTCCATTTAATATAAATGTGAGAAAAGCAAGGTAGGCTTTAATCAGTCAAAGTGATTTAATAGTGGGTGACAGAACTCTCTGCTGGCTCTAATTTTATGCTGCATGTTGGAAATTGTTGTTGCCAATAGTGGATCATTCAAATCCCCCAAGAAGCTTCATATTAATCACTCCTCTTCTTTTCCCGTTACAAAATAAAAATAAAATAAAAGTGACTTGCAGGTAATACAGGCAGCTGGGCTGAATATTTTATTGGGGCTAGAAGTTAAACTCCCTCCCTGCTTTTCCTTCCAAATCATCAGCGTTAGCAGAAGATACGATTATCTCTGCTGTGTCTCCCAGTGTTATCCGCTGTGCTTTACTTCCAAAGGCTTTATCACCAAGGTGCAGCGTTAAACAATCTGAAAGGGATCCAAAACACCTTGAGCAACATCACAGAGGCAGGGGAGGCAAACGGTGAGAGAAACCCAAAGGTATCTGACAGGCAACGGCCGGACAAGATTATGCAAAATGTCTCCAGTGACCAAAAGCAACAAAGCAAAGCAAAAGCAAAATGTCATTTCACAGCAGCCCTTGATGCAATCTTGTGGATTAAAAAGCCTAGACAGCGCTAGTCATGAGGAAATCCAGACTGACTTCTCATGCACAGAGAGATGCAAATATGCCATTTCATTGCACCTACTCCAGACATGAGAAAACAAAGATATTATATGTGCTGTTTTAATTGTGTTGTTTCTCATCCTCCAGTTGCAAGTTAGGACAGTCAGTTCACTCATCCCCCCTCCCCCCCCCCAATAACCTAGAGGCTCTGAGCAGGTAACAAGCCTCAGAAAACAATCAAATCAATGTTAATAAAGGCAGTAACCATTGTAAATAATAAAACCTCACGAGTATTCCTCCTCCTGCCCCCACTATATACGAGTTGTCAGCTCAAATTCAACAAAAGAAGCTCAGGTTGAGGCACATAAGTTAATTTCCCTGAGATGGGAGCTATAGAAGTGTGGGATTGGCAGTCACCAAGAAACAATTTACATGCTTTGCAGAACGAGGCAAAACGTTGTGGTGGTATTTCCCTGACCTGTGTACTGCTAGCAAGGCTTATGTTTTTATTGTTCCCTCATGTAAAATAAAATAATAATTAAAGAAATAACTGTATGTAGAAAAGGAAATAAAGGTTTTGCAAACCCCCCTTCCCGCTTAACCACTTGACATCACACCGAGAGTGTTTCATGTGGAGAAACATGGGGACAGCAGCAATGAAACCCCGCTCTGCAGTCTGAGCTGCTGTACATCAGAATTCTCTCATCACACACTACCACCTCAGCATGTGCAAGGCGTAAAACTTGAGACGTTAGATTTATTCAGAAGTTACCATGTGTTCTAGGAGAGGGAGGGGTATGCTGGTGAAGGAGAACTATATATGGTGACCCTACACCCCAGTGTTTCCATACCACCATCTCCCTGACACACACACACAATGGAAGGTATGAAGGTTTAGGCCTGTGCGCATTCAGCTGACTCTAACTAGGTTGCTCCATGAAATTGGAACCCTCAGTCACACAGTACTGATAATTGCCCAGAGGAAGAACCTAGATTCAGCTGAATTCACAAAGGTCTGGAGATGAAGCCTGGAGGCGGTGTTCTGCTCTGGCTCTGGCATGCACAGCCCCATTCTCTCCTCCATGTGCTCCAGGAATGGGTAGAAGACCTCTTCTAAATGGGGCTATTGGCTTGGGTCTTGGGTTTCCTTCTGTGAATAGAGAAAATATTGTATTCTTATTCTTATTCTTATTTAATGGGATTTCTTGCGTCTTTACTTTCTACAGAACGCTACATCTCTCCCTAAAAACTTCTGGTGGTGGTGGTGGAAGACTTTGGGGATTCACCTGAGATATGCTGTGGTCCCAACTCTCCTCCTTATGCAAATGGAAGAGTAGCTTCGGATCCCAGCCAATGTTTTCAAAGTAACATTAGCCATCTTCCTCTCATAAGGATGTACAGAAAGTAGGTGGTGGCGGGCTTTACTCCTCCATCAATACCTGAAGGAACATTATGTCCACAGCTTCCTCCAGAGGAAGGGAGAGGAATCTGAAACCAGCAATACCTGAATCAGCCTTCTGAGTAGTGCTCAACTTTGTGAGTATATTTCTAAAACTCTCCTAGATTTCGCTTTTTCTCATTTCCCCCCATTTGAATTTTGATGCAGTGCACATATCGGATGATAAATCTCACTCAAGCCAGACAAAATTCTTCCGGGCTTTTCTTGTTCGCTACTTGTTACTCGTTTGACAGATTCTTACAGAATTAGTCTTAGTACCTTCCTGGAGAAGTGTTGTAAATAATTACAGTTGACAATTCCACCTAAGAAAGATCAAAAACAGAGAGAAGGGGGGGAGGGAGAATTTTCAAATGCAAAAAGGGAAAAAAACATTGAACGGTTTTGGAGGGGAGGCTATGGGTAAACACAAACCAAGATAGCAATTTCACCACCACCACCACCTCCTCCTCCTCCTCCCTCTTTCACACACTTTCTGTCCCTCTGCCACTTTCCGCATTGATATGCAGCATCACATCTCTCAACAGGTACGTTCCACTTATTGGAATGTTATTTGAGAACAACTTTATTAAAGATGCACTCCGTCGATACAATACAATGCAGCACAGAGAGATTTGTATCCCAAAAAACATTGCAGAATGAAATAATAGGAGACAGCAGGCAAGGTACCGTATGAATTACACACAGATTGTGAGGCAAAGCCAGTCAGCAGAGGATAAATTAAAGTATTCTGTCATATAGCTGGGAACGTGGGGAGAGTCTGAGAGGCACAGCAAGGCCCAATGACTGGGTGGTGGCGAGTGGGACAAACCGCATAAGATACTTGCATCGCAATCCTACCTCCATCTAATTGGAAGCCCTGTTGAGTGATACGGGGCTTGTACTGAGGTATGGGGTTGCCTTAGAAAAACTGGCAAAAGAAATGGCCAGCCTGGTAGGCACTGCTTCTAAAGAGGTTTTGCAGCTTCTCTCTGGAGAATCATCATCAACAACTTATGTAGAGCTACGAACCTACTGCTTTTCAGAGGAAAATAGCAAGAGAAAAAGGAGAGTGTCTGTCTTGAGAAGCTTACAGCCTGCAGAAGCTGCAGTGGCTGAGCTGAGAGAAAATAAGAAGGGATTAATGTTTGTTAATGGAGCTGCATTTCCTCATATATACAAAGATATATATATGTGGTGCATCTGAGGTCCCCAGTGCTTGAAGTAAACAAGGAAACAAGGGGGCTAAAAGCAGGAAAGGGAAACCAGTAAAAAGCCCACTCCCTCCCTCCATAGGGGAAGGGCCATGGCTCTGTGGTAGTGCATCTGCTTTGCATGCAGAAGGTCACAAGTTCAATCCCTGGTATCTCCAGGCAGGACTAGGAGACAACCCAGTTTGAAACCCTGGAGAATCACCAGACGATGTTGACTCAGTATGATCAGATGATGGTCTGATTCAGTATAAGGCAGCATCCCAAGCTACCCATTCCTGGTGTCATATATCACCTAGAGGAGAAGACAGAGAGGTCAAAAGGTTGATGGTTCTCAGTTCAAAAAATTGGAAAGGAACACCAGCAACTTTTACAGTCTCCTCAGGTTAGGAGGCAAAGGGCTGTGTGGGACTCTGGAGGAGGGGTATCTGGATCTGCTTTACTCCTTGCTCCCCCATCATGATCAGGGACTCTTGTGTCCAAGGAAAGACCTTCAGCTGCCCTCTGACATAGGAAGGGATTGGAAAGTGCCTCTGAGGGGTGTAAGAAGCAGTTCCATGAATATGTTTGCTTTCCACTTTATACATGTACATTTTCTTGGAGATACGAAGCCATTGACCTCACAGTCAGTGACTTTTAAAGTAAGGATTTGAAGGAAGAGAAGCTGCATTACACACATATATATATTCCCATGGAATTTCAGGCTTAGCGAGCAGATCTCTTCAATGAACCACACTTGTGCTATGAGAATAAATTGTTTTCGGGTACCTCTAAGGAGCTCACGTGGTTTAATTCTGGATTTGACTTGTTTCAAGGAAGAAGCCACTTTGGAAGCCTCTGTGTTTTTTCCTTAGTGATATATCTCAGTTTTGACAAAATGTTCATGCCTGATAAAATCAGAAAGGTATCAGTGGGCTTTGTGTTTCTTTGTATTGTGACATATCTAAGAAGAGGCTTCTTTGTGAACATAAAGCACTTTGAAACACATGTTTCCAAGGCATTCTGTTTCTAAGACATCTTTCTGAACACATCCCTGACATTCTTCATTTCTGAGATTGAATGTGTCCACTGTGGATGTAACTGAAAGGTCTTCACATCAGATTTACTAGTTAGTGGAGTGAGCAGCAACCCAAGTTTGTGGTTGTGCAGAGGCTAACTCAGTTCCAGAAGTGGGTTTCAGCAGGCGCAAATACCATGTTCTCTATATGACATGAGTAGTGGAACAAGACTTCTGCAGATAAATTGAGTGATCATTCTCAGGATCAAATGATGTTTTGAATTATCCATGATAGTAATCTGAAGCCATTTGATGTTAGTTAATCTATCTATATATACAAATAATATTTACAGCAAGCAATAAAAGGAGGAATTTGTGGTTTCAAAAACATATCAGAACTAGTAGTAATAACATGAAACAAGAGACATGGGCAATTGGTTCTATTCTGCAGTTTAACAACTACTTTTAAAAAGTGTAAGCTACCTTTAAAAGATTTTGTCCTTTTACAGTGTAAGTTACCATTGGGATGTTATTGTTATAGGATACTTCATGCATGCTTCTTGTATCTTTGCTTTCCTCCCTCCCTCTCTCACTACACAACATTTTCACACAATAGTAATGTAATTTCACTAGGGTTTCTGGGGTTTGCGATTAAGCCAATAAACATAATCTTAGGTTTGCTGAATAATATGCAAGAAGACATCAGCACCATCTGGTTATTTCAGCACCATTTATAGTATGAAACAGATGTTACATTTACTGCACAGATATCCAGCAGAAATTAACTTGATACATACCCACCAATTTGACTGCTTAGTGCTATATAAGAGTTGCAAAATTCAGATCAAATTCTGGTAAGCCTCTATACTATTTACATTGGGGTAGCCAATGTGGTGCCTTCCAGAGGAGGTTGGATTACAACACCCATAATTCCTGATGACTGGCTATGCTGGCTGGGCTTGATGGAAGTTTTAGTCCAACTATATTCTAGAGGGCACCAGCTCAGCTATCCCTGGTCTACGGAATCACATCCAAGCTGGATTAATTGAAAAGCTGCTGCTGTCATAGACCTAGTCTTGTGAAAACTAATCAGGAGGGATGACTGCAGATAGAAGGGGTTATGAATTTGGTCACCAGTGGATCTCATTGGGTCATGGGCAAAATCACAGAATCAGAATTGTAGACTTCTAGAACTTGGATACTTGAACTGCACTTCACTAGAGAGAGACATTAGATTTGGATGCAGACTTCCTCTTTTGGAGAGGGTATGGGAGTAAATATTTTCCGTCTTTATTTCTATTTTTAAATTGTATTGTAATATGTCAAATCAATAAAGACTTTGTTGTTTAAAATGTATTCATATTAGAACCAGCAAGATACAGTGATTCCGCCAAAAGTTTGTGAAATTGACCAAGTAATTTGAGAAGAAATGGCTTTGTGAAATCCCACCTGCCGCCTTTGTTTCACTGATTTATTCTGCTGGTTCATCTGTGTGTCCTATTAAACTCAGTGGGATGGCACACTGTGACTATATTTTTAACACACCTGCTTCAATCACTTCAAACACCTTTTAACAAGCCTGCTTCAATCACTGTCCTTGCTTTGGAAACGTAATTAACACTGCACCTCTCAAATAAAATGAGCTCCTGGAGGTACAATCTTAAAATCGGTTTATAAAAAGTCTGTAAAAGTGTGTATTTTTCTGTCCGCAATTTGTTACCACAGTTGCTCCGGAAATGAGTTTGCAAACATGTCTGCAGAATGTTTTCCCGGGGGAATAGCGTAACAAAACAGCAATTAAATGATTAACTACCAACCACGTTCCACAAATGAAGGGAGAAGGAGGGGGGGTTGAGGCAGGGCTACACAGTAAACTTCAGCTTCTGTGAAAGAGGAGGCAATACATGGGGTAGTTGGAGATCTGTTTGTATGCTTGCTCAGGGCATGTGTCACTAAACTGGAGCTGAGCCTAAATTTCTCAGAAGTCAATATTCAGAGTTCTTTAATTTTTTTCCACCCAATTAGAGAGGAAAAAAAATCACTTTGCAGAATTTCCCTTAATTATTCCCCACACTTTTCAGGGTGTATGTGGCAGCTGTAATTCACCACTACCCACACCACCATGCCCCGTAATTATATTAATTTTGGGGCATTGTGGATGGTGAAAAATGGTACAACAGCAGTTTGGGTTGGGGGACAAAGCAACAGAAGCAGCAGCTGTGTTTCTACCACTCCTAATGATGAGAGCCACTTATGAGAAACTGTTCAAGAATTTCTCCTCTTCCTGAATAAGTTGGTGAATCTCCTCTTCTTGACCCATGAATAGGGTAGAGAATTTAAGAGATCACTTGCATATAGCTCCTTTCTTAACCTGTCTGCAGACTCCTTCTGCTATTCATTGAGTAAGCCCTTCTTGAAAAAATTCCCCTGGGGGGAATTTAAGCTCAAATGTTGCACACTAGAGAAATGATTTTCCCGTATGAACATAACTCTATTGCAGATGGCAGGTTGCTGCTGCATGTGCAGTGAAGCTGGCCAAGACTAGCACATTTTTAGCACAGTGCAAGGAGCTGACCATGTAACTTTGAATCGTTTAGTGAAGGCAGCAGAGCGTCCACATAAAGAGCAGTAGAGATTAAATCCAAACTGTTTCCAGAAAATGAAACTTTTATTTAGGAAGTATAACAAAAGGGTTTAACTAGTGAAGGCTTTCAAGGAAAGGGGCGAGAAAAGGGAAAAGAGTGGTGGGTGGAGAAAAACTAAGCAAGGCAGAGAAATAGATTGCAAGAGGAAAATGATTATTTAAAGAGGAAACATTTTTTCCACCATTTTGCTAAATATATGGATGAATCAAAATGAACCATGTTTAACTGAGTAAAAAAGATCTTTAAAATGATCCTATTTCATATTTTATAACATTTTAGATTAACATATAACACTAACAAACCAACATATAAAATTGCAGTCCAATTGTTTTTCCTTTTGTTATAAGGCAACACTAATTATTTCTCTTTCCCAGTATTCTTCCAGGTGAATACACAATGATTGAATGAATGAATGAATGATGGTTCATCAGTTCACCACATGTGGTGAATGAATATCACCTTATCATTAATGCACAGGGCTGTGATTAGTTTTTTTATTCCAAAGTCTGCTGTTAAGTGATGCAGGGTCTGCATTGAATTTACAAAAATAAATATAAATGCTTTCTAAGCAAGGAAAGAAGTTCACATCTTTCTCTTGTCCTCTTATTACTTTCATTTGGTGGATTATTTCCCCCCTCTGTACCCAACCAGCCCTGGACTGTGGATGCCAATGTGTTTTCAAATCATGCCCCCCAGAAATACATGTTTGGTGTTTGCAATAAAAAAAAAATCCCATTTCTTCTGAAGGCTGTGCACCATTGCCCCCTCTAGTGTCAGACTGAATAGATGCTCAACAGCAGAAAACCATCTCCACCTTAGCAAAGGCACTTCCACTGCAGTACATGGAGTTGGAATAGGTGGCACTGGCATCGGAATAAAATTTGTAGGAGCATAGCAATAACAACAAACAGTGAAATCTAGAGTCTCTGTTGTCTTAAAAGCCTTGAAGCAAACAACTCCAATAAAACCAACATTTCTGCCTAAAACCCTGCCGCCTGTTTCCATGCAGTTCCACATAGTTGCTATTGCTAATAAGTCAAGACCAATTAACTCACAGCTGGAATCCCTTGATTTTGTATACAGAGAGGAAAGTGTTCTGAACTGCAGTCAAACCATTACAGTGAGGGAGTGCAGTTCCTTCTCCAGAAAGCAGTGAAACTAATAAGAAGTGATCCAAATAACAATGTTTTGACACCTTGGTATGCTTGAGAAATTGCACATTTTTATCCGTACCTCTCAGACTAGTAGGGAGGGATCCCATGGCTTTCCAGAAAAAGTATGAAACTACGATTTCAAGTGCATAGCTTGGGAGAAATATGCTTTAAATACATATTTTAACACAAATTTTCCTGTCAATGTTTAAAAATTGTTGGCTAATGTGGGAACAGTTCAGAAAGACTGATTCTTCCATCCCCCCCATCTCCTTCTTACACTTCCCATTCCCTCCTAACCTTCTTTTCTAGTTCCATCCACCAGGGGTTGCCAACCTTTCTGAGAGCACTGTGGGTGCCATTTGAGAGCACTGCGGGTGCCATTCACAAAATAGTTCTCATTTGAGAGTTAGCCACCCCCAATGACCTTATGCTTTCCATAGGAAGTCATTTATTTGTGCTCTGAATGTGAAGATCACACAATATTGATATCACACACACAGAGAGAGAGAGAGAGAGAGAGAGAGAGAGAGAGAGATGCAATTGTGGTCTAATAGCAACAACAGGGAGCATTTCTCAGTACCAACATACTGTACATGGTGACCACACCACACTAGCTCTCATTTCTCTTGCTTAGAAGACACCTGCACTTGTTAGCCTATAGCTTTCTTTCTGGGAGGGTTATTTTTATTATACATGAAATCTCAGCATCTGGAATACCTTCTCAGGCACACCAGTAAAAGCCTTTGGGTGTGCAACAGTGCCCACCAGTCTCAGTTTTGTGACCCTATGTTTTGAAGACTATGTGTGAACTGTGCTTCATTTGCAGTTTTTAAGCAGAGGTTGGATGATCATCTGTAATGAATGCTTTAGTTGAGATTCCTGCATTGCAGGGGGTTGGACTAGATGACCCTCATGGTTCCTTTCAACTCTACAATTCTATGATTCTATGACGAGAATATGCTTCTCAGGGCAGTTGTCTTTCCTACTCTGGAACAAAGGAACCTCTATACCAGATAGCCGTTATCCCACAAAGATAGACAAACACAATCTCACCAGCTTAAGGGAGTACTTTCACCCTAACGTGTTTCATAATTTATTGATTTACTGCCCCTTATAACGACTATTTGCAAGGAAGGTACAAAATAAATACTGTTGTAGATCAGGATTACACAATGTCAGCCTAGACTGGCAATGCTGAAGGATGCTGATACTCTCAGATTGCCTGTGAAGGAACATCCTTCTTAGCTATAGTTCAATACACTTAAATATTTAGAACTGAGCTGCACAAAGTAAGCTGCAAATTCCAAGCCAATCAGTCATACAATTGCCTCACACACTGCTGACTTTGAAAGACTTTGTATTTTAACCACAGGGTGGCACCCTGAAAGCCATTTGTTCAACCACAGGAAACAGATCAAAACCAGCTTTCTATAATGGTCTATTTTTCTGTCTCAAGGACAGAAAATCTTCTATTTCTGTTTTGTTTTGAAAACAGATCCTTGCAAACATAATGTATATGTCATAAGTAAAATAGATTATCATAAATGGAAAAGCTATAGGGGGAAAAATGTGTTACTTAGATTCCATGATCATGAAGCTGTTAGTTTTTGGCTGGAGCCTTCACAGAGATACAGTTCTCAGAGTGCTTTTACAGTCAATCCCTCTTCCCAGGAATCTCTGAGAATTATATCTCTGTAAGGGTATCCTGGCATTTCTCAGCACCTTTACCAGACTACAGTTCCCAGGATTATTTGGGGAAAGCCATGACTGCTTAAGGTAGTATGATGTTGCTTATGATAGGGGGCCTTACAACAGAGCTTTGTAAATCATATTTCAGTTGGCAATATGATTTTCCTGTCTCCAACCTGCATCTTTGTGCATCATTAAGGTCATATCCAGGCAGAGGGCCTTCTCGGTAGTGGCGCCCACCCTGTGGAATGCCCTCCCATGAGATGTCAAGGAAATAACTACCTGACTTTTAGAAAACATCTGAAGGCAGCCCTGTTTAGGGAAGTTTTTAATGTTTGATATCTTATCATGTTTTTAATATTCTATTGTGAGCTGCCCAGAGTAGCTGGAGAAACCCAGCCAGATGGGCGGGGTATGAATAATAATAGTAATAATAATAATGATGATGATGATGATGATGATGATGATAATAATAATAATAATAATAATAATAATAATAATAATAATAATATATTATCTACTACTACTACTACTACATTTTGCTTTTGGGTGGACTGCCAAGCCACAGCTACACTAAAATTGTAAATTTCTCTATTTTCCCTGGGCAAGACTCACTTCTTTGTCTGGAAAAATGTGAATCTCCCTTGGGGCATGGACATGTCAATCGCAGCTTGAACATCACTCATTGGCTAAAAACACTAAAAGACAAGAACATGCTTCCATTTCAGAAAGCAGCTGCTTTGAACGATGCCTGCACATTTTGCTTCTCAATTTTTGTTCTACAAGGGCTTGAGACCCTCTTTTTAAAATCCTGAAAGCTCAGACCAGGCTTCCTCAACCTTGGCCCTCCAGCTGTTTTCAGACTACAATTCCCATACCCCTGACCACTGGTCCTGCTAGCTAGGGATCATGGGAGTTGTAGGCCAAAACATCTGGAGGGCCAAGGTTGAGGAAGCCTGGCTCAGAGTCTGATCCTCTGATAGCACTGGCTCTGTACCCCTCCTCAGTGGTTCTTGCTCAGTGCTCTTCTCCCACTCATCTTCTGTGATTTGCTTCTTTGTTTGCATCAGCATAGGGTTTTTTTTTTATAGAGAGAGAGCTGACTGCCAATACTATTTCAAAATCCCTTCATGAGCAGAGTCACCAAGGCAGCACAAAGTCTGCCAAGAACAGAATGTTATTTCCACCCACCCGGTGCCACAATGGCAGGAGACACCCTCTAATCACCCTCTGTATTATGATCCGAACTTGTGCTCTGCTCTCACTTGAAATAGGAAGGAAGCTGCGTACAGGAGTAAGATACATTGGCAGAAGTTTATTTTCAGACAAGTAGTGGGCATTTTAGGTCAATGAGAAGCAGAGGTTGCCCCCACAGAAGTAGGTGTCATTAAAACCAAAGAAGCCATGAAACAGTCATTTAGTTTGACACCATCCTCCTCTGTAATCTGTCTACAGACCAAGACACAGCCCATGGTTTGAGCTGCAAATATTACCCTCTTTCCACTGCACCGATATACAAAGAAAAGCTATGAGACCAGTGATCAATGGAAATGTATGAGAATGAAACTGGGTCTATGATTTACTTCTACTTGAAGTTTGTTGACTTAGGCAGAGTTCTAATTATTATTTCTTTGTTGTTTCTCCTTACAAAGCTCAGTTGGCTGTATTAACCTTGCCTGAGCTAGTCACTAGTTTCTTCCTTCCCACCGACTCCCAGACTTAACTGAACCTACTACAATCAGCACCTGGAATTGTAGTAAACCTGCCAGCCAGTACGATGCCATTGCAGCCCTGCTGATTTTGACATACCCAGATGGTTTGGCACAACCCTCCCTATAAAGGTAATTACAGGCATCCAACATGCTTTGATACCCAGGAAAGTGCCAGACTTTCATTCAGATTCAAATGTTCTGTTTAGGGCTCCATGAACACTATGCAAATTTTTTGGATCCCGCTTTAAAGAAGCTAATGTGTTTGTGTTTAACAATGCCCTACTATGACTTTTCCTCCATTATGTTCATGTCATATTTGTGAGAAAACTTTGGACATTTCTCGGAGAGCCTCTGTTAATATTTCTTATCTGCCTAAGAAGCAGTTGCTCTAAGATCCTACAATCCACCCTCCCCACATCAAAAGAAAAAACCAAACAAACACCCCAAGGCCATCAAATATTTAACAAAGATAGAACAGAATATTCTCACAGCCTTGTTCCAAGCGGACAGATGTTTGCATCAGAAGAAAAAACCATCCGAATTGTCACTTAACCATTGCCTCTGGTAGGACATTCAACAGTTTCACCCAGGAGTGAACAAGTTTTGGAAGCTGAGTGGAAACATAGTGGAAAAGAACATAGAAGGCAAAAAGACTGCATTCAAGACTAATAATAATAATAATAATAATAATAATAATAATAATACATGCAGGACTCCCTTCTCGGCAGTCTGCCTCTCCTCAGTACTGAATTCTGGTAGGGAAAGAACACTTAAATAAAAAAATGGATTTCTTATACACACCACATGCACAAAAAGCCTATTCTCTCCCTCACTCCCTACACAGACTGAATATATGGAGGGGGAACATGTGGATAGGTCTCTGACCTTCGTCCATGAATTTGAATGAGATGCTGGACAAGTGTAGTTTATGTACAACTGCTGCACTCATTTTATATATTAGTTTTATTCATACCCTGCTCTTCATCTATCAAGATCCTGGAGAAGTTTTCAAGACATAAGCTCATAGAATACCTCATAGAATACCTCATAGAATAGCTAACAGGACCAGTGGTCAGGGATTATGGGAACTGTAGTCCCAAAACAGCTGGTTTGGCCATCACTGCTCTAAACATTACAAGCAGTGGAAACTTCATAACGCCACAAAACTGTGATATGGCCCACTTTTTCAACTAATTTCCAAAAGCCTGGATGAATAAGAATTGGCATTAGAAAGTTACAAATGAAGGGGAATCCTGCAGTTTTGGTACCATGGGTGTAGCCAAGGGGGTGCTGGGGGACAGCTGCCCCTCCTAAGTAAATAAATAAAAAATACTTAACTAACTGACCAGTTGCATCACAGATAACTCAGTTCTGCCCCACCTATCATAATCCCTGCCCCTCTAAAATAAATCCTGGCTATACCCATGTGGGGTGCCACTATGAAGAAGGCTCCATCTCATGCTGCTGGACACGTATGATCACTGTTTGTGATTCAGAACCTTGATGTCATGAACTGGCAGGACAACAGGAAGAAGAGAGGAGGAAGAGGATCTCGGTGAGAGGTGTAGCCAGGAGTGGGACACACCAGGGCAAGCTGGGAGTGGGGAAGGAGAGGGTCATGTAGGAAGTACGCACGGGGTGATGGTGGATGACAAGGCGATAGGGTCTATGCACAGGAACCAAAGCAGCAGAGCCAGAGGAGCCCCTATCTCCACAAACACAGCAAGCTCTGAGGCACAGGAAGCAGTGGGCAGGGCACTCCAGGAGGCTGAGGCAGGTAAGGGCCCCCAGCTGAGCTCCAAAACTAACCAGGTGGGGCTCATTAGCTCTGGGAGGAGGGGTGTGATTCCTCAGCTGGAGTAGGCTTGGAGCAGGTGAGGGTCACATGCCTCGTGAAGCCCAGATGCTGCAATCAGAATGCAAAGTAGGAAAGGGAAGCAGAGCTGAGGTGCTGTGTCTGCTCAACTGTGCATGTTGAGGGACCGCAGCTTGGATGTTCCAGGACTGTTCTTTGGTTTGGACTTTGGACATGTGGATTGACCCTGGACTGGGGACTCGACATACAGACTTGCTGCAAGGTAGTTTAAGACACTTGAGAACAGCATTCCTGATTCCAAGTACAATACAAACCTACACATATTTGTAGTTGTCTGTGCATGCATCCTGATCTCACCTCCTAGTGAATGCACAGAAGGCAGGGGCAGCGGATATGAAGTAGTTGGACTGGGCTCAGCAAGTGCAATCTTCTCCACACATGGCACAAATGTGATACCAGGGCTTAAGTCTACAATCAGTTCAAATTCCTTGGCAGCTGTAGCAGTGGTCTCAAATATGAGTGCAGATAGTCAATGGATTGAAGCTGGGTATTAGAAAAAAATAATTTCTAAAGCTTAATAAACAGCTAATCCTTTTCTGTCATTTCCCCAACAAGCACTTCACCAGGAAAGTGTTCCTCTTGTCCTTTATTTTGTTATGAGTTTGTGAGTACTGGGAATTTAGAGGAATTTAGTGGATAATGCTAGGAAATCAACATGAGCTAAGTGTTAATTGAGTCAGACTAATTTCCTTTGAGGTAATGAGTCATTATCACAACACAGGATCAAAGGAAGGGGGTCTCTCCCTGTGTTAGGAAAGGTCAGAGCTTAGGTCAGAAGAGTTAGAGTAAGCTGGACATTATGTGACCTAGGAAGGCAAGCTGCAGGGCAAGGATATTGCTGTTTCTATGGGAGACACTGGAGCCTTTTGGAATGTTGATGCTCTGAACCCCTCCATCCTAGGCTCAAGTTGTATATGTGTGTAAATAAACCATATATCATAAAGACACCACAGTCTTTAAATTGCCTGTGTCTCATTTTCCAAAAAGAAATGCAGAATTTGGGTAAGTGTGCCTGGTACCCCTGGAATCTTGCACCACTCAGCAGAGATTAGGGTGATGTGCAACATCCCTTGCTTTTATAGCATCTCTTTTTCTTTAGCTGACCAGCCCAGATTACTGCAGCCCCTCTCCCATTTTACCAGTAGTCTTCCAGTCAATACCACCCTTTTGCATATCCAGTTCTCACTTTTGCCTACAGTCCAGCAGGGCCCACCTTGAAAAATGCCTCATTAGACTTGAATGCTGACCTGGACTTTTAAACTCTTAAGTACTCTGTTTCTGGTCCATTAGGCCATATGCAGCCTACATCAGCAAAAGTTCTTCATTTCATTAGATTCAAAAGTTGTTTTTATTTTGTTTGAATTCCTTAAAGCCCAGTCCCAGTTATGGCATGCATTATTGAGTTTCAGATCCACAGCAGCTTTTCCTCAGTGTTGAAATATTACCTCTGGGCCCCCTTTCAGCTTTTTGATTGTGGGATCCTAATGTGTTGAGGGGAAATGGTAAATTCACCATGGTGTTTACTTTATGCTAAAAGAGAGAGAGAGAAAAAGAATGTTTCTTATGCAAAAAAGATTTGCGATGATCCTCCAGTGAACTACACATGAACCACGACAGAGGCTTTGTAGTGATTTTCAGGAATCTCTTTAATTGAACCATCAGTTGTTTGTTCCAGCTAATTGAGTTCCCCTCTAGTAATTACTCTTTGGAGCCCTTTATGACACAATGCATACCCTGTTGATACTTTAAACAGTTTCTTAAGCTCAATTGCTGCCTATGACTTTTTCAGCCACATCTAACTGGCATTGAATTGCTTCCCAATTGGAATAAAATGGACTAGTGATTTGTTGCTTTTCATAGCAGTGCATCCTGCAAAAAACTTTGACATTATCCAGTTCCTCAGTGCTAAGAGCAATCCAGATTTTGTGTGCTTAAGGCCATTTTTAATGTGTTTGTGTCCATGATATACTTACATTTCCACATCTTTATCCAACATGATTATGTGAAGGGAGAGGAGAGAAAGAGCAGCAGAATTATGATATATTGCAAGAAGCTTATCACTGATTTGTTTATCATAGGCTGCATCAACAGAAGTATAGTGTCCAAATCAAGGGAACTAATAGTACCACTTTGTTCTGTTTTGGTCAGACCACACCAGGAATACTCTGTCCAGTTCTAGGCACTACAACTTAAGAAGGATGCTGACAAACTGGAATGTGCGCAGAGAAGGGCAACCAAGATGATTAAGGGTCTGGAAATCAAGCTTTATGAGCAATGGTTAGGGAACTGGGTATGTTTAGCCTGGAAAAGAGGAGACTGAAAGGAGGTATGATGACATCTTAAAATATTTTAAGGGCTCTCAACATGGAAGATGGAGCAAACTTGGTTTCTCCTGCTCCAGTGAGTAGGACACGAACCAATGGCTACTATTTGCCCTAAAAGTAAATAGCCCATTCTGGAACAAATGGTGGTTGGGAAGCACTACCATAAAAAGGCCACTTTAAGGATGATATACAGCTTGGCTCTCAAACAGCCTTATCAGTCATAGACTGCCCAATTCTGATGGTAGGTGGTCATCAACTGCTAGCCTAAATGTGGGAACCTCACTGTGTCTCTGATGGCCTCCTGTGCTCCAGCTTAACTCTGCCATCCCAGAAAGCCTCCTACTTTTCCATTACCTTATACAACTATGCAAGACTGGGCTTTTTCTGAGCAAGAAAGCATTCCTCTTGACTGTCTGACAGCTATTCCCAGTTCCTCTTCCCCTGTCCTCTGAAATCTCCTGAAGACAAAAGTCCCAGCTTTTGTGCTTCCTGCTTTCCACCATGCCATCTCTCCAAGCTTTCATTAGCTCAGCATCACAACCATTACATATGCAATTTTATTTACAAAAGTTTATATTCCGATTACTTGATAGAAGACCATGGAACTGCTTTCTCAGTTCATTCAGTGAATGATTCATGACAGACATACTGGCAGACTATAAAGAAACTTGTGTGGTGCAGTGTTTAAGGCAGGGATAGGCAACCTAAGGCCCAGGGGCCAGATGCGGCCCAATCACCTTCTAAATCCAAGCCGCAGATGGTCCGGGAATCAGCATGTTTTTACATGAGTAGAATGTGTACTTGTATTTTAAATGCATATCTGGGTTATTTGTGGGGCACAGGAATTAGTTCATATTATTTTTCAAAATATAGTCCAGCCCACCACATGGTCTAAGGGACGGTGGACCAGCTCACAGCTGAAAAAGGTTGCTGACCCCTGGTTTAAGGGTTGAATTCTGAACTAACAAGTGCCTGAGCTAAAACTCTGGTAAAACCATGAACAATCTAGGTACAGTATGTCATATTACTATCATATACTGTTATCTGTGGTGTGAGGGTAATAACAGACCAGTAGTCGGACAAAAATTTAACAGCTGTTGAAAGGGAAAAGTTTCAGAGTGAAACGGGGTTAATGGTAGCAAAGAAGGTGAAATACCTGGGGATTAATTTGACATCTAAGAATGTGAATTTATTTAAAGATAACTATGAGAAATGCTGGTCAGAAATTAAGAAAGATCTAGAAGTATGGTCAAATTTGAGACTTTCCTTGTTAGGCCGTATTGCTGTTATTAAGATGAATGTCTTGCCTAGAATGTTGTTTTTATTTCAAACATTGCAGATTTTAGACAAAATGGATTGTTTCAAGAAGTGGCAAAAAGACATATCTAGATTTGTCTGGCAGGGCAAAAAGCCCAGAATAAAATTTAAGATATTAACTGATGCAAAAGAAAGAGGGGGGTTTGCCCTGCCGGACTTAAAGTTGTACTATGAATCAGCGGCGTTTTGCTGGCTGAAAAGCTGGCTGCTTCTTGAAAACACAGACATTTTGGATTTGGAAGGGTTTAACAACAGATTTGGCTGGCATGCATATATATGGTATGACAAGGTAAAAATTCATCAAGGTTTCAAGAACCATATTGTTAGGAAAGCATTGTATAAGGTTTGGATTCGATATAAAGATTTGTTGGAAAACAAAACCCCCAGGTGGCTGTCACCAATGGAGGCTAAGGAAGTGAAAAAACTTAATATGGAATCCAAATGGCCAAAGTACTGGGAAATTATAGAACAGGAGGAGGGAAAAGTGAAATTGCAGAGCTATGAGAAACTGAAGTCAAAAGTAAGAGACTGGCTTCATTACTATCAGATAAATGAAGTCTTCAAACAGGACAGGAAAATTGGCTTCCAGGTGGAGAGGTCAAAATTAGAAACAGAGCTATTGGAACCCAATACTAAGAACCTGTCAAGAATGTATAACCTGCTGTTGAAATGGAATACACAGGATGAGACGGTTAAATCAGCTATGATTAAATGGGCACAAGACATTGGTCATAACATTATGTTTGCTGACTGGGAACAGTTATGGACCACCGGTATAAAGTTTACGGCATGTAATGCCTTGAGAGAGAACATTATGAAAATGATTTATAGGTGGTACATGACCCCAGTCAAGCTTGCAAAAATTTATCATATGCCCGATAATAAATGTTGGAAATGTAAGGAAACTGAAGGTACTTTCTACCACCTTTGGTGGACGTGCCCAAGGATCAAGGTATTCTGGGAAATGATTTATAATGAAATGAAAAAGGTGCTTAAATGCACGTTCGTGAAGAAACCAGAAGCCTTCCTCCTGGGCATGGTAGGCCAATTGGTGTCAAGGAAAGATAGGACGTTTTTTATGTATGCTACAACAGCAGCAAGAGTACTATTAGCGAAGTATTGGAAGACACAAGAACTACCCACACTGGAAGAATGGCAGACTAAGGTAATAGACTATATGGGACTGGCTGAGATGACCGGCAGAATCCGTGACCAAGGGAAAGAGACGGTGGAAGAAGATTGGAAGAAGTTTAAAATTTATCTTAAGAACTGTTGTAAAATTAATGAATGCTAAAATGTTTTGGGTAATGTAAAATAGAATTGCAGCGATTAGCAATTGGATATGAGAAATAAGATCTAAAGAAAGTATTATATTGAAATTAGGGGATGCTGAAAAGATTGATAACAGGGATGCAGAAAGGGGAGGTACGGGGAAGTCGCTGAAAGAAGGCTTAAGAAATGAAAGGTTAAGAAATTATACGTGTTTACATGTTTGTATGTCTTGTATTGTGTTGTATTGTCTTGTATTATGTGTGGAAAAAACCAATAAAAATTAAAAAAAAACAAAACAGACCAGTAGTCAAGAGTTTGTGATAGGAATTTTATGGTCTTAGATCTTAGATATATGGTAATGATCTTAGATATATGGTAATCATTACCATCTTAGATATATGGTAATGTTCATAAGTGTACCAACCAAGCACATACATAGATCAGCACAGGAAGGCCAACCTGGAACCATTTTGATTCCTAAACTGATCAAATCTTTTCTCTGCAAGGTCAAAATGGAAAACCCTCTCCATTGTCTTTTCCTTCACAAATCCTGTCTTAAGGGTATGTCTGTGTCTGAATAGGGTGTGAGCCTGTGACATGACCCAGGAACTAAGTATTTATCATTACAAAAGACTGGCCAGGCTACCCAGGAAATCCAATCAAGTAACCTGCCAGACAGGAGATAAACAAGGACAAGAGATAAACAACATTTAAATTTCATTTAGACCGCCTTTTCTGTGATGTAGGTATGATATATCTGAGGGGTGGTCTTGGGCTACACCCCTTCTGTGATGTATGTATGATGTTTCTGGGGGTGGTCTTGATCTACAGGGTGGCAATTTCAAAAGTCTTTATAAGGCCTTGCACACCATTTTTCTGGGTCCTCCTCCTTTCCTGCGTGTAAGGGGAGCACCCTGTTGCAACAGATCAATAAAGATCAAGCTTACTAGCTGCTTTGCTTCTCAATATTCTCTGGTTGGCCTCTGTTATTTTCTCCTACCAATAGGGAACCCATGTAAGGACTCTATATGGGCTCTTGGATACCCCATAAGGGAAAAGGGCAATTTTTATTTACAACAAGTTCAACACAATATAATAGTGTCCTAACTTAGAAGGTCTTTCCAAGAATTACCAACAGAACAATCCTAAGCCCTGACCAGGGCATGGCGGAGAAGCAGAATGAACACAGCATCTGAATGATTAAAAGGGGTATCAGGGTGGAAGGCAGAGAGGATTTTAAGAAAAATGTTCCACTGCACTAACTTCAGACTGAAGCAGTTGAGGAGCATAAAGATTGGACACCTCAGGGGATCCACAGGACTTTGCCCTATCCCCCAAACAACCTGCTTGTGGTCTTTCCATAGGTTTTTCTGCCAGCTTCTTGCCTGGATTGACACATCAGAGACTCTTGCAGCATCAGAGACTTCCCAGTAGAAACTGCTGGAAGTTAGTGGAGAACAGCATAGCCTAACCATCCCCAGCAGCAGAGATCTCGGGGTTAAGATTGCACAGTAAATAAAGTGTGTGAAATGTAGGGATGGAAGAAGAATTTGTTATGTCAGACCAACTGGCAGTGAGCATCTCAAACTTATTTGTGGATCAAAATGCATCTCCCGACTGGATCACACACTTAATCCAGATTTTTGTGATTTGGCAACCCGCATGCACATTCGTTTTAAAAAATGTATACAAATTAAAGGCGGACTTGCATTCTTGCACAAAACATGATGGAACAGAACTATGACTGAGCACCAGCCACACTGAAATGGGATGAAATCAGGCCGCTCAGGACATCCCTAATGAAATGCTTTGAGAACTTTGGCAATGCTATATATATAAATACTCTGCTTCATTGTAGTCAAGAGGCAATATTTCAAATGCTAATAGCATATTATTTTAGAGACTTGTTAGGAACATTTGTTTGTTCCTCCACTAAAACAGCACCAAGAGAGAACTCTGCCATAAAAACACAGTTGGGGTGTTTTTTATGTACATTCTTGTGGGCCATTCTTATATGTTACAGAAATATTAACAAGACAAAGAAGGAATATGTCAGTGCATTTCTAAAATCTGAGGCTGGTGAAAAACTCTTGAGGAATCCCTGAGTGTTATAATTATAGTTGAATCTGTTCCAAGGCTGATTTACTAGTAGATCAAACCCAAGGTGGAATAATCAGTAAGTGCGTTATTTTTTCAAGAAACAAAACAATATTTATCCACAGAAACATCCTGACAATTGCATTGTTGAACAGGTGCTCTGGACATATTCCAGTGTGGGAAGTTAGTTCCATTTCTGCATATTCTTCTACTGATTCAGTACAGGATGTGGCATTAATACCCATGTTTTGTGGTGTCAGTTGTCACTGTTAAAGAGAAGTAGCGTTCTGCCAGATATGGAGAAAATGGCAATGTTTTATTTTTAAACTTAATGATTACCCTTCTAGAGGAAGAAGCTGTTAGGTTTTCAGGATATGAGATGATTCCAAGGATTTTCAAAGACAATGATGCGTTGTTGTTTTTTAAATGTTCCTAAGCTTAACTGTCCCCCAAGAGTTATATAAATGATAAAATGCCCCCAACCTCCAACATGCTTCATACTCTTCTCAACAAAGGAGTTGTCGAGTTTCAACCACCTCCCTTGGGTGGGTATATACACACACCACCAGGTAAGTTTGCCAGGGGTCCATTAATTTTAAATTTTAGGTTACAATCCTATACCTACTTCCTTGGAAATAACTCCACTGAGTTCAATGGGACTTACTGCTGAGTAGACATGCACAGGATTGCATTCCTAGTATTTAATTCAAGGGTAGCTCAACTTTATTGAGCACAGTATTTTGTACAAAAAATACAAATGCTCCACACACACAAATCTGAATTCTACAGTCAAATCAGTTTTGCATATTTAGGAAATGTCCATTTAGGGACTTCTGCTTATCAGTAGGGGAATAAGAAAGAACAAAGTGGGGCACTGAAACCCCCCAACCATTGACAATCCTCTGCCCCACAGAGGACAACTCAGCTGAGATGCTGAATTATGTATCTAGTAGTTCAAATTCCACTTGAACTACAGAATGAATATCAGAAACATTTTGCTCCACTATTAAGCTTGCCAGTTTGGCTCCATTTGCATTTCCTAAACCAGGTTCCTCTCCTTTTGTTTAATGAACTAAATGTCCTTAATTTTATAATATTATAAACACTTTATAACACTACATAACAAAAGCAGTGAGATCCTATATTTACTGTGTACAAATTCAGTATTTATATAGACAAGGCATAGCTATTAGCACAGGACTGGATTGTCATAGCTACTATTTCAAGGAGAGTGCTACTAAGCTCATGTGTAGATTCCCAGACAGCTGATTAGCTACTGTAAGAACAGAATGCTGAACTGGATAAGCCTTTGGTCTGATCCTGCTGGGCTCTCGTTGCATCATGCCACTTTGTGCTAATGCCAGCTCATAACTGACACCACAATCATAATGTCTACTCAGAAGTAAGTCCTATGAAAGTCAGTGGGACATGCTTCCAGGAAAGTGGAATTGAATGCTAAATCTTATTGAAGTGAAAGAAAGTCTTATTAATATTTTTATGAATATTTAGTATTTTAGTATAAGCTTCATATTTTTTTCCAAGTATGCCACTGGGATTTTTCCTCATTTAATGCTCTTTCTAAAACACTGTTTATTTAGAAAGATGGTTATAGTGCCATTAACAGTGTCAACCCTTCACCAAGTTGTTTCTAAAGAAAATAGCAATCAAGAAAGAGCATCGGAGAGGGCTTACAGTACCCAAAGGATTGTCCCTGTCCCTTGTCATTATTACCAAAACAATTGCTTTCTAGATTAGAATAGCTAACAAGAGTACTGGAAGGTGTTTGCTCTGTTTATTGTGTGAGATGACTGATCTAACTTCTGACCTAGTTATAGGAGCTATCACTAAATTACCAATTAACCTTGAGAAAATAGGACAAATGTGTCAGACCAGAAAAAGATTTGGGGAGGGGGCTGTTTAGATGTGTTTATGGTTTGTTTTCTGTAACAAGGTGTCTCATAAGATTGTTTGAACAGGGGGCTCACTTCAATTCAACATAAGCTTTTTTCCAACAACCTGACTAATATGTCTGAATATACAGACAGAGGGGAGTGAAGAGGGATAGTGGTGGCAAGCTTGGGTGAAAGACCAGAACTCTCCCCGTGTGCTCAAGAATCTGCAAAAAGTAGAGTTCCCAATTGCGTGGGGAGAACACAACATAAAGACAACATTAGGTAGAAAGAGCATCTTCAAACAGGTCACTGAATATTCATAGGTCAGAAGCAATAATTGCTATGTTATTTTCTTCCTTCCACAGTATGTTTAAATCATATTGGAGGGATCTCTTTTTTTAAAAGCCGACTTACATCCTCAATGATTTAAGAGACAAAATACCTCCTAAATATTTGTTCCATTTCATTTAATGTTAACATACTTTCCCCATTAAAAATTGTAGTATGGTTGCAAACTGGTTGGGGAAGTGAGGGAGCATTACTATCACTTGTCTTTTCCTATGAGACTTTCCACACTTTATCTAAGGTTAGGAAGGGTGATGTGATGTGATGTGATGTGATGAGGGAGGGAGTGAAAAGGAAAAGGAAATAAAGCAGAGCTAATCAAGTCTTTATTATGCGGTCATAATACATAAAATGTACAGCCATTCAGCAAAAATACCCTGACATACAAGGTCCGTTAACATAGATTGCACTACATATATGATATAAGATGTCAGGAATGTCCAAAACATGTGTTAAATAAGCCGTGCAACATGATACCTAAAATATGGAAGTTAAAAGTAAGTTTTAAAAAGTGAATAACCAGATTAAAAACTGTAACAGCAGCTGAACAGCATGGATTTAATTGGGAGAGATTTCCTTTTGTATTTTACAGCCAGAAGGAAAAATTCAGCCACAATCTCTGTTAACAATCTGTTCTAATCGACCAAAAGATAGGCCAGGTAGGAAGTCTGACCTGGAAATTTTGAGAGGAAGAGCCCAGTGTAACTAATGCCACCTTGGGAATGGGCATGTTTAGTGCAACATGGTTTTTCCACCCCTACACTTCAGCATATCATGTGCCATGATGCATTGTTCTCAGAATGTAATGTAACGTAATAAAATAAAACAAAATGGCTTCCCTGTGTGGTGCACTCTGTGGTGGGTCAAGGGAAGTGCTCTGACACAGTTGAGCACACCCGATCACTCAGTCATGCAATCCATGCAGGTGAAAAAAAAGAGAAAGTGGCTCATCTGACAAGCATGCTACAATTTAGATCAGGCTTTCTCAACCTTGGCCCTCCAGATGTTTTGAGACTACAATTCCCATCATCCCTGACCACTGGTCCTGCTAGCTAGGGATCATGGGAGTTGTAGGCCAAAAACATCTGGAGGGCCGAGGTTGAGGAAGCCTGATTTAGACATCCAAATCGGTTGCCACTACACATACAGGAATTACCAACAGGCTGGATAGCAAAGACAAAATCATTATGAATTTAGGCAGAACTACTAGTTGTAAGAGGGACGTGGGTGGCACTGTGGGTTAAACCACACAGCCTAGGACTTGCCGATCAGAAGGTTGGTGGTTCGAATCCCTGCGACGGGGTGAGCTCCTGTTGCTCGGTCCCAGCTCCTGCCAACCTAGCAGTTCGAAAGCACGTCAAAGTACAAGTAGATAAATAGGTACTGCTCGGGTGGGAAGGTAAACGGCATTTCTGTGCGCTGCTCTGATTCGCCAGAAGTGTCTTAGTCATGCTGGCCACATGACCCGGAAGCTGTACGCCGGCTCCCTCGGCCAATAAAGCGAGATGAGCGCCGCAACTCCAGAGTCGGTCACGAGTGGACCTAATGGTCAGGGGTCCCTTGACCTTTACCTTTACTAGTTGTAAGTAGGTTTCCTCTCCAGTGAATCCAAGGTCAAGAGTCCAGTGGACTTGGAGAGTAGGACATGGGTTTGGAGAGTAGTCCCCTTTGGTAGTAAACTGCTTCCTAAAACCAATGCCTCATTTAAGCATTAACACCTTGTAAAACATTAATGGGATAGCACTTGTGTAAGATGATACAAGCAGTTTGCCTTGCTAGAAATGCATTTGCTGGCTCAGGTCTGTGTAGCCGAAAGAGACAGCTCCTGCAAGCAAAATCACACATCCGGCGGGAGGTTGAAATGTCTCCAAAAGGCATTTTAGTGGGAAGGCTCCTTCTTTCGTGAGTTATCTTTAGGCTTCTTCCTATTTTTCAAGGGCCTCTTACCACATTGGAAGACGTAGGGGAACAGTAGTGTTGGGGAGGGGGGTAAATGCAGTATAATTATACATCTTTGAATAAGGATATGAGCCTGCTGCTTAAGTAACAATTTGAGAACTGGTTGTAAGATTATTCAAATGGGGAAAGTACTACTTCCATATTTTTATGAGGATATTTTTGTCTCTGGTCTTCACATACTATACAGACTAGTATACTTGATATATAATATATATATGACATATAGCATATATAAGACAGAGGGACACGAGTGGCGCTGTGGTCTAAACCACTGAGCCTATTGGCCTTGCCAACTGGAAGGTCAGTGGTTTGAATCCCCATGATGGGGTGAGCTTCTGTTGCTCTGTCCCAGCTCCTGTCAACCTAAGCAGTTTGAAAGCATGCCAGTGTAAGTAGATAAATAGGTGTCATTGTGGCGGAAGGGTAAATGGCATTTCCGTGCACTCTGGCTTCCGTCACGGTGTTCCGTTGCGCCAGAAGCAGTTTAGTCACACTGGCCACATGACTTGGAAAGCTGTCTCTGGACAAATGCCGGCGAGATGAGCGCCACAACTCCATAGTCGCCTTTGACTGGACTTAACCATCCAGGGATCTTTTTTCTTTTCTTTTTTAATAAGACAGAGTGTTGAGTTCTGTTAGAAAAATACTATAGATTTGTGGAAGATTAAGCAATATCCATAGAGTTCCCTTTTCCTCTATCCCTACACCCAGGAATCTAACTCCCTAAGGCAGAAACAGCTTACATTTCTGAGGTGATGGAGACCCCCCCACCTTGTAGGTGTTTCTGAGTTCCAGCACAGCTGCACGAGTTTTGTTTTCTTACCTTCCCTGCTAGGGTCAGTCCCAGATCTCTCCTAGGTCCTCTAAAAATATGCATGAGTTCAGAACTAGTCAGGAGAAAATAACTTAATTGAGATAATAATTATAATTTAGAATAGATTCTTTCAGTACATCAGAGGTTGCCTCTTTAAGGCCTCAAAATAATGAATTTGACAGATCTTGCTCACTCTGCCACCCTGTGCAAGGTTGCTTAGCAACCACAAGATGTGGAGTAGAGGAGGTTGCAGGAGTCAAATGCAGAAAAAATTGAGAAGGAGATCATTAGCTCTACATATTCGGAAAATGCCGAGGCCTCATCCTCATGCACATGAAGCTAGTTACCCAAACTGTACTGAAATTACAATAAAGACATCTGTAGACCTGTGGCCCATACATATACCACTATAGTATGAATTATTTATTTAAAGTATTTACGCAAAACACATACATTAAGCAGGCTATTTTAGCTGTGAGGACTTTGAATATTCAAGATTAATCACATTTTGGGGGAAATGATTTGTAAGGAAATCTCAAAAAGCTCCTGCAATCAAGTTTTTTCTTTTACTCTACTTCATCCTTAGTGGAATTCCAGATTTAAATCCAACCCACCAATGAAACAGAGCTGCACTAGTATTGATTTAAGAACAATAATTCATTCCTTTTTTTGTTTTGTTTTCAACACTCAAACATGTTCTCTTGATCCCATCTCAAGCATTCATCCATCAAAGTGTTTGGATGGTCTTGTTTGCCATGACTGGAAGGAAATCCTCAGTGGAGTCATTTGTTGAGAAGATAACATAACCCATAATAACCCATTATTAGGACAATGCCTAGACAGAAACCCCTGAATATGTATGGCCAGTGACAACTAAATATTCATTCTTTGTGAGACAAACCTGGAGAATTGACAATCGTAAATTACTGTTGTAATGCAGAAACAGTTTGGGGGCACCTGCAGTTGAGACAAAGCCACATTTCTAGAATTCATTTAAGGCACTATGATACCATTTTAACAGTCATGGTTTCTCTCAAAGAGTCCTAGGGACTGTAGTTTGTTACAGGTGCTTAGAGCTGTTTGGAGACCCCATTCATCTCACAGGGGTACAATTCCCATAATTCCCTGGGAAGAGATTTAATTATTAAACTACTCCAGGGGTTGTAGCTCTCAAAAATAACTGGCTACTGTGCACTTTGATTTAGGGGTGTGTCTTGGGCTCGCCCCATGCAGTTATCTGGTAAACCTTATAAGAAGCCTTGCTCAGGGTGTGACAGACTTACTCCTGCTTTCTTTTGTCACGGGGAGGGAAGTGGCTGTTGTTTTTAGGCATGTGGATAGGTTTGTTTGGGCCTTTAATTTTAAATATACTATTGAAATATTGTATTCCTGTTTTAAATTTGCTGTAAGGTTTTTATTCTGCTATTTCAAGTCTGTGTTAACCTTCGTAAGCTACTTTGGGGGGTCTTTTTAGCTAAAGAAATGAACTATAAAGAATGCACGCAACTGTAGCATAATGTGCACATGTTAACTGGCCCTAAGAATTAGTCCACAAAATAGACGGGTAGGAAGATAATCTGACATGGCTGAATTTTAACTCATGCTGCCACACCGCAAGAGCAGGTGTGGGAAACATAATCTAGAGGTAGTTTCCATCTGAAAATATAATAATCAGACCATGTCTACTCTTCCTCATGAAATAAAAAGTCTTGTAGCTCGCCATAGTAAAGCATTAGTGCCTTCCCCTCCCCACAATCTTCATCTGGCCAGCTTGTGTAACCTACCTAAATGGATTCTCAGGTACAGCTAGGCATGAAAGATGAGACCTGTCAATTCTGGGCCTACAAGATCGATGCATCACCTGTCTCCACCAAGATAAATCAGATTATAAGCATAGATAGCTGCTCCTCAGCACATATCTTCAGTGTTCCCGACAGCCTGCATCAGCCAAGAAGATAACATCCCCTACTCCCACCGATGGCACATTGATGTCCTTGACCTGGGCAAAACATAAATCAAGTAAGCTCACTTTTTTGAGTGCAAGTTGTACATCCATATTTGAAGTTGCTGCTGCTATGGCAGTTTTCGCTTGTAAGGAGCTGGAGTGCAACAAGTTTTGTAACTGCTGCCATCCCAGAGTGGGATATTATAAGAGCAAATACTGCAAAACCATCAATCATGCAAACTATTGAGTAACTCTTGGGTTCCTTTAAGTCAATAAAATTCAGGATAAACCTGTTTCAAAACACAGAAATTACGTCCCTTAAGAAATGTCAACCTTTTAAGATTATATTTTTTAATCAGACGATTTTACAACTTTAAAAAGTTGTGCATATTAGGCAAATGCTATTATTATTACTGAAGGCAAAAATAACACAATTTGCCAACATAAACATTAACAGTTGAATAGGCTATGCAACCATTTTGCCTGTTAAAAATGCTGACCTTTAAAGCCCTAAACGGCTTCGGTCCAGTATACCTGAAGTAGCGTCTCCACCCCCAACATTCTGCCCGGACACTGAGGTCCAGCGCCAAGCGCCTTCTGGAGATTCCCTCACTGTGAGAAACAAAGTTACAGGGAACCAGGCAGAGGGCCTTCTCGGTGGTGGCACCTGCCCAGTGGAACGCCCTCCCATCAGATATCAAGGAAATAAGCAACCATCCGACTTTTAGAAGACATCTGAAGGCAGCCCTGTTTATGGAAGTTTTTAATGTTTGATGTTTTATCATGCTTGTAATATTCTGTTGGGAGCAGCCCAAATAAATTATTATTATTATTATTACTATTATTATTATTAAACACCCTCCAACCAGTGGTATCCCTTCATTTTGGGGATCTTGAAGCTTGAACTGTTACAGTGCCCCTTAGCACCCAGCAACAATGTCTGGGACCGCTGTTACCTTCTTCAGTGGAGTTGTTCCAGGACAGATCACCACATTAAAAAAGCCAACCAAACAAAAACTACTACAACTCAGATTTTGATTATAATGGCTGTACTGAATTGTCTCACATGTCCAAGTCACTGGTGTGAATAAATATTTCCTATGCCTTACAGTTTTCAAGTTATGTGGGGGATGAAAATTAGGAAAATGTTCTATACATGCATGAATAAAATTGCTTCTGGGGGTCCTCTGGGTTTAGGAGCCCTGAAGCTTCATTAGTTTCATCCCTGCCTCTGACATTCTGCATTACTTTTAAATAGAATGTTCCTATTTTCATGTGGAATGTCAGAGGGTACCCCCGCCGCTAAAGGTGGTTTGAGGTGAAAAATACTTTTTAAAATGACAACTTGGCCTAGAATATCTTTCCACAAACAAAATACTGCGTTCTTGTGCTCAGTAATGATTCTGACAAAAATGGAGTAGAAATTCCCCTGTGTTTGCAGTATCAGAACACACTGTGGATGTGAAACCTGTCTGCCGTTCCTGTGATATATCTCAAATAGACAGACATATATAGAATATAGGGCCCTTTCTGGCTGCAATAGAATTATTTCTTGGTGTCAGCTGGCCAACATAAGAAGGAAATAGTTACCTTGCTTTATTGTTCTCCTTGTTTCTAATAAACTATCCCAGCCAAGGTCTGAATCGGAAGAGAAGAGAGCATTAGTCCCCCAATATCAGCATCCCAAACTGGGACACTTGAACATACAAACATTAAAACTAAGTTCAATCAGGATTGAATCATAGATGATAACTTCATCTCTTCAGCACCTAGTTATTCTCAGTCCTTCAGACTCAGAAGAACCTATAATAGTCTTATTATACATGATACAGAGGTGCAATGCAGGACTGTAGATTGTGGGAGAGGAAGGGATAACATCCTTCTGGATCTATTATGATTCATTTCAGGGAACTGGAGCTCCCTGTTTTCAAAGTCAAATGTAGAAAATCTGTGAAGTGGAGTGGCAAACTACTGCTTTTGGATATAACCCTGGAAGGATGCCCCTTTTACATTTGAATGTATACCTTATAAGTGTCCATCTCATTTGGATGTTTACATGCACATATAGACTGCCTATATTAATTTACAGTTGACTCACGGCCTGTGCAAGGTTAGATTCTGGGGATTGCACATAAAGACAAAACTGTGTAGTCAGAACAACCATGGAACCACCTCTGCACAACCATCACTGCTTTGCCAAGCTGGTGCACCAAGCGGGCCTTGTCCCCAAGGCAGAGAGCTTTTAAACTCTCTACCTTGCATACCAGGCTCTGGATTCTAACTGTTATCAAGGAAGAAAGCAAAATGAATAAAGTTCTCAGGCTGTGATGACTCAGAGAATGAGATAAAATTTACACTAGAACAGTGGCGTAGCGTGGGGGGTGCAGGGGGGGCCGGCCGCACCGGGAGCAACTTCTGAGGGGGGCGCACTCGCTGCCTCCGGAGTCGCCGAAGAGCCTCGGGCGCAGGCTGTAGCAGAGCCCCATGTCTCGCGGAACCGACGAGCTGGCAGCGGCTCTCAGCGCTCGCCGCGGTCCCCGCGCATCAGGGCCGCGGAGGGCGCGCCAGGCAGCCCCTCCTCACCGACGGGCAGCGTTCGCCTGCGGGGCTCGGCCAGTGCGCTGGGCTGGCCGCGTGGAGTCGCCGAGGAGCCGCTGCCTGCCATGCCGCCCTGGCTGCTTCAGCCGCGTCCGACAGCCGGCTCAAGGCTCCTTCTGGCCAGGTCTCCCGACGGGGCGCTGCGGGCGGAGGCTCCGGCACCAAGCGCCACGCCGCCCAGGCTCGGGTCACTGTCTGGACGCGCGCAGCCTGCCAAACGCGCCACCGGAGGCGAATGAAGCGCCCAGCCGGAGCCACCTGCGCTCTAGTGCCTGCGCGCCAAGACCGCCCACCCGCCCCGATGGGGCCCGCCCACCCGCGCCGGAGGCCGGCCGACGCACTGGCCCCAGAGGTGCCCCCTCCCCGCGCCAGAAAGAAGCCGCGTCGGGGCTAGCCGGGCCGGGGAGGGAGACCGAGAAGGCTGCGCCGCGACGCCCAAAGACGCGCGTCTTGGCGCAAAGGGGCCCGCGGCACCTAGACGCGGAAGGGACCCTCTCCCCCTGACCCGCCACTGAACTGCAATTCCCAGCTCCCTTGGCAAATCCCAGTCCCCAATCCCCAAGATGCTTTATTTGAGGCAGGGGTCCTTTAATTGCAAAAACAACACCACGGAGGGCAGTAGTCACCACGAAGTTTGCCCCAGAGTAGAGCCGTCAGTATTAATGACCATGGTTAGGGGTTAGGGGGCGCAAATTACTTGCCTTGCCCCGGGTTAGGGGGCGCAAATTACTTGCCTTGCCCCGGGTGCTGACAACCCACGCTACGCCGCTGCACTAGAAGGGCCAGAGGCATCACTTCTTTCAGAGCATCGTGAGACTTGTAGTTTAAAAAGAGTATGGCTTGTAGTCTCTGTTTTGGGGACCTACCTTATTTTGTGATTTTAAGGTATTTTAAACTGTTTTTAATTTGAATTGTAATGTTGTAACCTGCCCTGGGACCTTGGGGTGAAGGACAGGTTATTCATCATCACTACAAGGCCAGAAATGATGTTTCATTTTGCCACTTGCAGCTAATGAGAGGCGTTTTGTGATGTCACATTTGTGATAAAGAGAACCTTGCTGGCACCACCCCTCTTTCCCCAATGCAAGGTTGTAACAACAGAGGTTCTTTTTGCTAGGCAGGGGGAGGGACTGTCAGTGAATGGAAACACTATGATTACTGCTATTTGGATTTTTTGAGCATTCCTATAAAATGATTTTTAAAAATTGCTTCAGCTTTCTTTTCTTTTCTTTTTTGACAGTTTGCCAGGTATGCTCAAAAATTCAGAATGGTTTTCAGGACAAGACAGACACATGACAAAGAGACTCCCAAATCATTACTGCATTGCTCAAAAGGCAGACAACTGGAGCCCATGCTTGTGTGTGTGTGTTTATATCCAAAATTGGCAACCCTAAGGGAATTCAACACAGATGTCATGCCAACAGCCGTTAGGAAATTATAGCTAGCTTTATTGGTGTGCATTTGTTTATTTAATGACAATTTTATAGTATGGTATTTAAGCAAAAATAAATAAATCTTTTCCTTAAAACAAACAGACAGACAGACAAGGCTGTGTACTTAGCTCAGCTCTCTGTCAGTGTGGGAAAGAGCTGTCAGTCTGAAGAAGTGTGCATGCACACGAAAGCTCATACCAAGAACTAACTTAGTTGGTCTTTAAGGTGCTACTGGTAGGCTTAGTTGAAAAGGCTTCTCCATGCGAACCAGGAAGTAACCTCTCCAGACAATGGAATGACTCTGCTTTCTTAGCTTTGCACCTGCAATCTCCTGGGTGATGCAGATGTTGTTAGGTGGTTGAATGTGCATTCCTACCCATCCATTTCTCTCCCCCTCCTCCTCCCCCTCCCCCTCCGCATGGCTCTGGGCACTGGCAACCCACGCTACTCCACTGACTGGATGGACCAGTGCTCTATCTCCATATGAGGCAGCTCCTTATGTTCCTCTTCTGTTAACGGTTGAAAATACTGTACAACAACTGCTTTGTCCCAGGTGCCCATGTAGTGCTTCAGGGGAAGAACTGTCGTTGTTATCACCTGTGAATATCTTCACTGTGTCCCTTCCCTGCTTCATGCCTTTTGTCAATCAGCAACTTCTGACACTTTTCTCAAATCAGGGCTTAGCTGAGACTTACTGCACCATGTTGCTGAGGCAGTTTCAAACCATGATGGACAGATAATGCTTCTCAGTACTTTCCCAGAAGACTCCCAGGTAAATGAAAGGAGGATTTAAGACATATTTTCCCCTTCTGAGTCACTGTTTGTAGTCTGTCAACAGGTTCCTTCTAGTTATTCTTAAATATTAAAGCTAGAAGTGAGCTGGCTCTAGCAGGCAGATTGCCAAGCTCAGTGTGAATCTTTGCACATTTTAAATCTTACCAAGATCTTGTGTGAGTTTAGTGCTGCCTCCCACTGCAAGACAGGAAACAATTACACTTGTACGTTTTAACCTTATGCAGATATTTGTCTTGCCATGTTAACATAATTCCGTGATATATACCAGATGTCACGTTTCCACGTTCATCAGAATATTATAATTTTTTCTCCCTGCAGCTTGAACAGAACACCCTTCAAGCTATTTAAGTGTTATTGCAGCATCACTAAGCACTGCATGCTTAAAAGGTATGGCAGCAATAAAATCTCTGAAGATGTGGGGAGAAACCCAAAAAACTATTTTTAGGCAATTTGGCTAGCAGCATATTTTACACAAAGGTAGTCAAGTGTTCAAGACATCAGTTTAATAACCACCAGTGGCCAATTCAGCAAGGGCAATCTGGGTTAGAAATAGGCTTCCGTGTGCAGATGGTGCTGCATGAAATATTCTCCTGCCCACCATAGCCGTGTTCACAATTCCACATCACAGATGTGTGAATCTATGTTTGGGAAATATAACTGGATCTATGGGATGGTATCCAAGAAAGCACTTCTATTTGCACATGGACTTTGGGCTGTGCAATGGACCTTTTCACCCTGTGCACCCCCTAGATCTGTTCTGGGATTTCTCCCAACCCTCTGGATTAGATTGTGGCAGGGTAAATAAAGGAAGGACAAGTAGCACAAGGAAAAATCCTTGTGTTAGCAAAAGCACTCTGTGGGAGACTGCCCTATATACCTATTTGTGAAGCAAACTTTAAGTCTATGGTCCTTATAGTCGCTGTAGCACAAGGCATATAAAAATATTTGGTTTTGTGTACTCCGCCCCCCCCCAAAAAAAAACCAGAAATTCAAAGCAAAAGCAAGAAAAGTTTAGAGAAGGTTTGATTGCTGCATGCCCATCATTTAAACACACACACACACACACACACACACACATGATTTGTTGTCTGTCTGTTCCTTATAAGTTTGGCTGCCTCTTGAGCTATTGTTGCCAAACTTGTCGTGAGGCTTTCTGAGGTGGGAGGAGGGACACTCTTCAGAGAGGAGTCAACTCCTAGGGGCTGTGGGCCCTTGGTCTCCCCAATAAAATATTTGAGGGGGCTGGGGCAGCAAAGTTGATGGCCATTCAAATGGTGTGTGTGCACTGCTTTTTGTGACTGATTATGTGGGGCAGAGCTTAACTGCCCCCCCCCATATTTTATTCAAGTTGGCACCCCTGGCTGACTAGTACCATTTGGATATCGGACACTGTGTTGAATCAAAATGACAGGCTGAAGCATGACTTTGGCACGACTTTGCCTGTTTTTTGACACAGTTTCATCTGCCTCTTGAGATATCATCACCAAACATGGCACAAGAATTCCTGAGATGAGGCTGGGAGCCTTCACTGAGGTTTGGGTTCCATGTGCTATTTTGAATCAAGATGGCAGACCCAAATTTGACTTCATGCAATTTTTGGCAAATTACACTACCTATTTAAAAAACGCAATATTTTCTGGTCCCTAAAAATTCCCAGGCACCAGTGGGCACTCCTTGCTAGTCCTTTATAAAGTTGTGACCATTTAACTACACACCTGCCTTGTGTCTTCATTTCAGGTACAGGGGCAATGGGAAGCCCCTCAGGTTATTATACAGTGCTATTATGCAGACTTTTCGACTGAGACCACTGTATCTCACAACACAGAAGATGCTTACCTAAAAGAACTGAAGGGAAATGCCACCATAAATTTCAAGAAGGGATGGTTTTATTTTATTTTACTTTTTTGCGGAAAACCACCTATGCACTTAACTTATATGGCTAAGTGCTCATCTAGCCAGGTGACAGAGGTGCTAGAGGAATACCAGAAGGACCAAGACAGGTCAATGCATTACGTGTTAAATACCAAATGGAGGATGATTGCAATGTCATATGAAAAGCAGTGGTGTCACTAACCATTTGGATCACACAAAATGCACCTTTTTAGCATTTACCCTTATACTTTCCCTGTCACAAGCTTAACAGTTTCTCAGCTATTCATCTATCTTTGCAGGATCGCTGAGAAAATTATACACATTGCTTTCTGCTTCTCAGGAAATATCCTGAGCTGTTGCACCCAGTAATGGAATGAAAAAGACCTGCAAATTCATTGCAAAATAGCCAATTCCCCCGGTATAATCCTCATGCCAAGTTGGGAGCTCAGTTACTTAAGGAGGCTTTGCAAGGCATCATGGTGGTACTTTATTCACCTTTGGATTTCATTGTCCTGTTCATGGGCTTGGTGTTTAAGACCTCCGGGGAGTTCAAGTCAATAGGGTGTGGAATGGTAAAGCAACATAACAAAAATAATTTGGTACCTCCTGCATGTCCACATTTGCTTTTCTCAGCTCACAGAAGGGGATCAGTGGTGAATGCTATGTATATATGTGTGTGTGTGTTCGTTTGTGTGTAAAAAGATGAGATGTATTGCACTAGACATAAGAATGTTCTCTCCCCAGAGGTGAAAATTATTCTAGCAAGAAATGTTTGATTTAAGCATGCACTTGGGTTGGCCTATACAGTGGTACCTCAGTTTAAGAACAGTCCTGTTTAAGAATGATTCGGTTTACGAACTCTGCAAAACCGTAAATAGTGTCCTGGTTTCAGAACTTTACCTCAGTCTAAGAATGGAAGCCGAACAGTGGAGGGCACCGGCGCCAGGAGGCCTCATTATGGAAAGTGCGCCTCAGTTTAAGAATGGTTTCGGTTTAAGAACGGACTTCTGGAACGGATTAAGTTCATAAACTGAGGTACCACTGTATAAGGAAGCAAAATTATACTGAGTCAGAACATTGGTTCATCTAGTTCAGTATTATTTACACTGACTGGCAGCACCTTTCTTGGGTTTCCAAGAGAGTGTCTTTCAACCCTACCTAGAGATGCAACAGCTTGAGCCTGGGACCATGTACAGTACAGTCAAGACAGATGCTCTATTGCTGAGCCAAGGCCCCTCCCCATATTGCCCACCTCAGGTATCTCTTCTTGTTTCTCTGCCCCTATGTCTATTGACTATCTGATAGAAATGGCTCTTGGCATAATGTTCATTTTCCAAAGCTCCTACTTGATAAATATGTGGTGTGAATATATAAGAATTCTGGTAAGGATAATGCTGGTTTGCATTTGGACAGCACTGTTCATAAACCTCTGTGTGGGCGTAAATGCCATATTGTTAATATATTTGGCTTTATTTGTGCTCTCCATATCCCTAAGAGGTAGGGTATTCTAGGGAACTGCTTTTCAGTTCCCATGTGAAGTGAGGGTACCTAAGACTTGGGGGTGTTTTTGCAATATCTAGTTATTTACAAATATACACGTTAAAAAGCAAGGAATTGACAGAATGGTGTCAGCGTGGTGCAGTGGTTAGAGTGCTGGACTAGGACCTGGCATAGCAGGGTTCACATCCCCTCTCAACCTAACCTAAAAGCAAACAAAAAACCCGAACAAACAAAATGGGGTTGCCACTCTTTAAAGCAGCATCAGTTTTCCCCAAAGCAAACAGCAAAGTCTTAGTTCCATAAGGCTCATTCCTACCAGCCACCTGTAAAATGTGGACTTTCTCGTCTTTTTCTTCCACACACACAGAGGGACTAAGAAAGAGAAAGAAACACAGGCAAAACACTGACTTCCGCCTCCATGCTCACTGGGAAGTCTGACCTTCAAATTCCAAGAGTTTGGAGGAGCTACCAGTATTGAAGGCCATTAAGCAAGCAATCAGGCTCTACAAAGGTCTGGAGAGATTATAATCTATCCACTCCACGCAATGCAATAGGCATCCTATAATTATACGTTAATGTGTATTCCCCCTCCATGCTGCTCAGAACTGCAGTTAAACGAGAGGTATTTATGTAAAATTATACAAGCAGGCTCAGTGAATTTTCTTAATAAGAAATATAAACTCAAACAGCCAGATTCTGGCTTCTCATATACATCCTCCACTAGCAAGGCTCGAATGGAAATGAGCAGCTGCCGGCCACTTGTGACAAACTATCGACTCAAAGTGGTTGATAGTAAGGTGATCTAGGGAAACAACAATGCTCCACTTAACAATAAAATAAAACCAGTCCAGATTAGGGATAGGCAAATGTTCCTTTATCTGATCCATCTAACATTCACATGTATTTGCCCCCAATACTGATGCATATCCATAATAATTTGTGGTTAGGATTTTGAGGTGGTTTTTTCTATTAAAAATGTTTTAAGAATGTGTGTTCCTTCAAAACAAATATATAAATGTGTCTTTTCCCTTAAAGGATTGTTTAAAATGAATATTTCAAAATGTTTGAACTGCTGAGAACTGTAGTGCCATGTTTGTCGAAGTGTAAAATCTGGTGCATAGCTTCCCATTCCGCATTATAATCTGAGATGTGCAGATCAGTATAGAATTTCTATATTCGTATAGAAATTTGCAGAGATCTAATTCCTTAAGCATTCATAATCCAGACCCTACTCTCGCCCCCAAAAGTCTCTCTCCCTGCAGAACCCTTTATCCTTCTACCTACCTATCTATTAGGTAGACACCTGTTTATTTTCCCTTCCTCCCTACAATGACTGTCCCATTGCAATATTTCTTGATCTCACACCTCTGGCTACCAGCATCTACAACTCCTTTGACACCATCCAAAAACCATGATGCCAAACAGGCCACCTGCCAGTCCTGACAGCCAAACAAATTGAAGAGTAGTTTGTTCCATCAATTTTATGCAATATTGCCTCATCTGATGGTGTTAAACATCTGACACTTGGATCAATCTGGTGCAGCGCTCCTGTGAAACCCTTTACTTTGTCAGTGTCAGCTTTAAGCCTATCCGGTTCCCGGAGTTAATGGATTTTTTAAAAGCTTATCTGAACCTTCAGTTTATAGAATCAATACACCTAGTATTGAAGACTAAAGAATTAGGGACAGGTTTGTATGTCAGAGATTAATCTAAATACCCAGCACTTTGTACATAAGCCTCTAAGTGGTTAGAACACCCTTCCTGCTCACAGCTATTATTTCTTCTGCAAGGGCAATTCATGTCTTCAATTACAGTATTAAGTAGTAATCTAAAGGAAACATTTTATTTTAACCCATTGATTATTTTGTTTAAAAAAATCAAGTGCTTGGGGTTAGTTAACGTGGAATCAAATACAAGGGTTGCTGCCATGGGCTCTTTTGGGAGGAGGGGCAGGATATAAATTGAATGAATGAATGAATGAATGAATGAATGAATGAATGAAATAGGAGATCAGCATCCATATACTCATGCAAACCATGTAAAAACACATTGCAGTTTTGTTGGTACCATATTTATGAAGATACAGAAATTATATTTGATGCCAAAAACACAAAACCAAATCCACTTAGAATAATGAGATACTTTTGATCCTTAATTCTGTTTCTTTTTATTTTGACTTTTATTGTGGATCATCATGACATTTTCCTAACTGTTCAAAATCTCCTTCTTTCAACTTGGCTTGAGGAAACGAAACAGCAATGGATGATCAGAAAGCTATGGGTTTTGCATAGACAGTTATTTTCTAGCAGAACACCAAGGAGTCAAGGAAGGAGAGAAAATCCTTGTTTGTCAAAAGTTAATTAAATCCCTTGGCGATTTCTATATTTTCATGTGGGATCTTCTCCAGTTCTATTAACTAACAAAATCTTTTGGACAGCTTTTAGTCGAGAAAGTGGTTTTAAAAAAATGTTTCCTGGATTGTATATATTGCAAAAAGTTTTATTTCCCTAGAATTTTAATAATGTCAGACAGATTGGTGAATTCACAAAATGTCTCTGTTATTTGCCAACCTTAATATGAGCAAAACATGACTGCTTGCAGACTTGTGTTTGTATGACAGTCAGAAGCATTATATTGCACCTAGCTTAGTAAGGCTAAAATATATATTAAACAGCGGTAAGTAATAATGTTGTCTTTGCCAGACTGAGTTGCACAGCTGCTAAGCAACAGAAGTTATGCCCATGAAAACTAAGCTTGTGTCACACTACTTTATTAAGTCATGTTCAGAACAATCCCTAAATCAACAATAGGCCAACATAACAGGACATTACTTGCAGGTTATATGAAAACAGCTAATTTTTCTCATTTACTTCCATGATTGTGAAACATGAAAACCCTGATTTTAAGACTCCATTCCAAGACTTCAAACATTCCATTTTATAGGTGTGTAGTACTCAACAGGGCTGGCTTCAGAGGATGGCAAAGCTGGGCACTGCCAAGGCTACAAGACCAGCAGAGGGTCTACCAAGTGGTATAATTTCTCCTTTGCAGAGAATATCCAAAAAGATGAGATGTGGCCTTTTCACTGCATGACACAAATGGAAGAAAGGAGATAATGCAGAACACAGTGCCTTAATAGTTCTGTTGGTGGGAGAGCTGCAGCAAGAGCACAATGGCTTCCATGGGGTAAGGATTTGAGAGCCACAAAGGAGGAAAGGAACTGGGAAAGGGAATTTTTTTTAAAAAAAATCCATTGAGGGAAGCTGCAAGATCACCCTTGAAGGAATAATTATCCAGCAGACTGGCTGGGCGATTCAGCATATGCAGCCAGTGCCTATGCCAAAACCTACTGGCACCTGTAATCAATAAAGTTGTGGCCATTTGACTCCATGCTATTTGTCTTGACAAAATTATTCTTTACAGCCCCATCCACCTATGGCCCAGGCTCACTGCACCTGGGCGTGCAACAGCCTTTATTATTATTATTATTATTATTATTCTGAAAAAACTGCTTGAAACAGAGTTTACTTTAAAATGCTTTTTTTATTTTGTTTACCACATTACAGTACATTTTTGTTTGTTTACTGGGTTAAAAAAAAAGTATAGAAAAAAGGTGTTATTCATGGGAAATGGAATTTTAAAGTGCATTTCTTGCGTTCTGTTTGCAATTGCCATTCAGGGGACAAAGATGTTTTATTATTTTACCATTGTTTGGACCATTTGTGAATTATAAAAAGAGATGAAAAGCAAACTGGTTGTTCAGTGTTCCATAAAATCTTAGAGCTCTTCCTTAAAAGTATGTGAAAGCTAAGAGGGCACTCTGATTCATTAAATCTATTTCATTAGTACATGATTCAGGAGCTTGTAAGCTTGATATTTTAGGGACAAGACTTCCTAATGTCTGTAAGCAGCAGGACCTTTTTTTCCAGCTAGAACTCAACGGAACTCAATTCCGGCACCTCTCAGGTGGGTGCCATTGTAAGGTAAAGGTAAAGGTAAAGGACCCCTGGACAGCTAAGTCCAGTTAAAGGCGACTATGGGGTTGCGGCGATCATCTCTCTTTCAGGCTGGGGGAGCCAGCGTTTGACCACAGACAATATTCCGGGTCATGTGGCCAGCATGACTAAACCGCTACTGGCGCATGGAGGACCGTGACGGGTGCCAGAGAACATGGAAGCACTGTTTACCTTCCCACCACAACGGCACCTATTTATCTACTTGCACTTTTGGCGTGCTTTTGAACTGCTAGGTTGGCAGAAGCTGGGACAGAGAAACGGGAGCTCACCCTGTCGCAGGGATTTGAACCGCCAACCTTCCAATCAGCAAGCCCAAGAGGCTCAGTGGTTTAGACCACAGCGCCACCCGCATCCTGAGTGCCATTGTAATTATATGAGAACAAGGGAGGTGTTCATGGTCAGGGGCATCTTACCCATAGACGTTAGTGGTGTGGGGCGCCACAGGCTGAGTGTCCGGGAAGAAGAGTCAGGGCGCACTCCCTTCCCCGCTCTGGGACAGCCCGCTCCTCTCTTCTCAGCCACCGATCAGAGCGCACGGCATACGGCTCAGGGAAGCCCCTTCACGTCCCCTCCCACCAGGTCTGCCTGGGTGCCTGATGGGCACAATCGGGGGCAGGTGTGGGGCACCTGTCTCTGGCCACATCGCTGCCTGCGCACCTCCCTGCAGAGCAGGGAAGCGCCCTGTGCAATCCTGGCGCCAAGAGAGGATGGCACAGCTGGCAAGCCACCTGATCTGCTTGCTGGTCCTCCTGTGGTGCAGACTTCCCTGGATGGGGGCAGGTAAGGGGAACTGGGCGCTTAGAGGGGGGCTCCGCAGGAGGCCATCTGGGCGCCTCTTACTAACATACAGCGCTGAGCACACCACGTGATATAAACGAGCCAGACTGAAGTCTGATCCCCCTTAAACAAGATTGACAACTCTGGGAAAGGGGGGGAGGGTACCGGAGACATATTTGCAGCACGGTGCCGGATATGCTTAAGACGGCCCTGTTCATGGTGAGTTCTAGTTCCTCTTTTTCTATTAAAAAAATAGCACTGAAAAGCAGCAATCCTAATAATATCCACTAAGGACTAAGTTCTACTGGGTTCAATAGGCCCTTTTCAGATGTAACATGTATACAGAGGTTTAGCCACAGAATTAGCAGTAAGGGAGAAGTTTCATTGCACAAGTGGATGTTTGTTGTACAGGTAGAGTGGCTGTCTGTCTTCATCCATCTGTCTTCTCTATGCTGCTGGACATTTTGTGCTGAATTTTTAAACTGAAATTTGTTTACTGTTTTTATTTTGTTATTATAAACTGCCCAGAGAATATTATTATGATTATTGGGCAGCACAGAAATTCTATAATTAAATATGCCCAAGATGTTTCCCCACCTCAGATGAAGCCAGTGGTCAGTTTGGTTCACCTGACTCTGCATCCTCCAAGTCAGTACCTGAGGCAATAGTCGTGACAAGGGACATGGTATTCAAGGCCTATGACTGCAAGTCACTCTTCCAGCACATTTCCAAGAATTAAGTTTTGGCACTTCTCATCAAGCAAATGGATACAGCACTCCTTTCATAGTTATAAAAGTCTGTTCCTTTTAAAAAACAGTTCAATAAATAAAATGGATATTTTCTTCTAGATGTGCAACATCTCATTATCACTCCCTATGGCATCCCTGTGGCCATCAATGCAATATAACATTACAAGGTCAGTTGATTATGGTTCTCATTATCAGTGAGTGAACAGATTGATGGGAGTGCCTGTCTCTCTCCAGCTAATCTTCTCATGACATCCTGCTATACTTCAATTGTAGCAAATAGCCCTGTTCTTAAAATTTAAATAAATGAACAGTCACAGCTTTTTTTAACTTCCTGGCACAAAGCTTTTTTAAAAAAGTAAATCAAGACGAATAAAATAAAATATTCTCCGCACCTGAAATTTCCTGGCTTGGATTAGAGGTCAGGAGAAAGGAAGATATAAGGAAAAGTAAATGCATCTACACAGTGGAATAATGCTCTTCTATAATGAATTCATTTTAGGATAGATCACATTTGTCATTATGACAGTGGAGAATGCCATAAATTTGCCTCTTGACCCCAAATAGATGGTTGTTTTGATGACATTGCATAAGATGATCACTTTGCCGGGTCTTACTGGGAATGGTGAAACCACACACAACCTGCACCATATCACAGAATAACCCAGCGCCATCCATGGGGTTTGGGGGATAGATTTTAATGGAATGTGGAAGGTCCCCAGGCACTTCCACTGCCTGATGGCTTTGTTAGGCCTTTGCAGTCCTAGGCCTGGATCCAGCCTTTGGCAAATGACCCAACCCCCACAGGGCTCACCTCCATTGCCACTGGACTGCTGGTGCGCAGCTGAAGTGACTAACCTAAGTGGCAGCTGCCTGGAGTGTCGCACACAGCCTCCTTGCCTCACGTTTTGTGGTGAGCGCCACCCTAAAATGATGCTATCAATTCTGCTGCATAGGCATGATTAAACTTAATGGAGAACTTGTCGGCAAATGCTTGTTGTTCGGTTTGTTTCAAGCCTGACAGGCTCCCATCAAAGTAAGTGGCTGCTGTGTTTTTTCCTAAAACACAGCCTCTGAACTGATTAAAGGAGAACTTTTTCATGTTATCTTTCTCCAATTGCATGTTGGAGATTAGCAAACACTAATTCAAATTACCTTATTATCTGAAACACAAATTACTGATAATTTCTTGATGAGGATTTTCTGTCTTCATTTCATAGTGCTCAGGGAGGAGGAGAAGTATGCTAATGAAAGTAAAAGCCAGGCTCTTTATCAACAAAATTCTAGCTACAAAATTAAGACACGTGAATGCATTAATAGTCATATCTTGGGACTAAGTTCTCACTTACTTTAGATGCCTATCAGATCATCCCCAGCAGAGGTCAATTAGAGAGCAAAGAGACTAGATTTTCAATTTTCCACAGTAGCTGAAACTATTATAAAACTGAAGTAACCCATAACCATGCAGTTAAGAAATCACTAAATAGGAGTTAGGCATGGAGGTTGGTGGAGGGTGGGGACAAAAATTGCAATAAGACAATGGAGACAGTTGTTTTCTATGCTTTAGCTTTCCATGTGTTTGTGTTGTTCACTATGAATATTTTGTATTCTTCTACCTGATAAATTGGTAGAAGCTGGAAATGACAAAGGGGGAAAGAAAATTGTCAAGTCAATAGATTGAAAAGAAGTAACCAATGGCCCTGGAGAGGATTTAACACCTATTTTGTTCTAAATATGACCATTTACCACACTGTATATATGACTTTGGAAGACCCAAGTTTAAACAAGCAGGTCTACACAAACATATAATTTGGCCCACAAAGGAATAGGAGAAGATAGAACACATAAAGACACAGCAAAATATGGGGCAAATGGGCATTTGGGTGATGGATAATTGGCTCAGTTATATTTAGATTTTTTTCTGGAGACAATTTACTGCTTTGCCTTTGTTGCCAAATGATGTAAACTTGGATGAAATTTGGTCATTTAGTAGTGCACTCTGTTGGCCATATTCATTGATAAATCACAAAATCATAGAATTGTAGAGTTGCAAAGGACCCTGAGGATCACCTAATCCAACCCCTGCAATGCAGGAATATGCAGCTGTCCCATACAGAGAGGGATCGAACTTGCAACCCTGGCATTATCAGCACCATGCCCTAACCATCTGAACTATCTGAGCTGTCAGAAATATTTGTGAAGCTTGTTTTGATCACGTAAAACAAGGCATAATCAATATTATTCTTTACTGGAAAATGATGGAAATATGAATGACTTTTTTAAAAAAATCCATATGAAAGCACGATACAAATGTTTTGAAAAACACAAACCACCACAAGGGGTAAGCAGGATTGTGGTTCAAAGAAAGACAGTATTTTTCGCTCTATAAGACGCACCTAGTTTTTAGAGGAGGAAAACAAGAAAAAAAATATTCTGAATCAAATGTTGTTGAAGAAGAAGGAGGAGGGAGGATCAGGCTAAGGAGCTGCTGGTCCGTCTGCCCCTTTGGGGAGGCTGGATCTGCTGGCCACCTAGCAGCATTGTCCCTGCTGGGGGGATCGGAGGAGGCGGGCAAGATGAAGCTACACTCTTCAGCGAAGCAGGAGGAGGAAAGGAAGGGAGCCTTTAAGGAGCCCCTTCCTTTCCTCCTCCTGCTTCATTGAAGAGGCGCTGCACTGCTCTGCTGAAGCCAGCAGAGCAAGAGGAAGAGCTGCACAGCGCCTCTTAGTCTGCTGGCTTCCCAGCAAAGCAGGATGAGGGACGGAAGGGGCTCTGTAAGGGCTGCCTTCCGTCCCTCATCCTGCATCACTGTGAAGGCATCACAACAAGAGACGCTGCGCAGCTCTCCCTCTTGCTCTGCTGGCTTCAGCCATAGCTGCGCAGCCTGCATTCGCTCCATAAGACACACACACATTTCCCCTTACTTTTTAGGAGGAAAAAAGTGTGTCTTATAGAGTGAAAAATACAGTATCCCTTGCTTACTGAAGCACATGAAAGGGCTCTCTTTGCAGGTTGGGGCTTATTCCATACTCATGTTCCCCACTATGCACGTTCACTTGAATGGGCTTTAATTAGTGGTATTACTGATAACCATCAACTTTGGTCCCAGGGTGTGGTATTTTCCTGGAGTATAATCTCAAGAAACGAAAGGCCACTACTTTGTTGAACCTAAGCAGATCTGTTTAGTGCATAGAAACCATGGGGTAGTTGGCACCTGCCAGCCCGAAAAGCCAATCATATTCATTGTGACCTCATGGGTTGCAAGTGGAATCCTAGGCATGAGAAAGAACTCAAATGTTACACTCCAGATGCCTGTGACAGCCTATCAAAGCCCCTTAGACTCCAGGTTCAGGGGGTTAGAAGGAGCAAAGGTGTATCTCTGCCCAGCTTTCCTGGCTAATCTAGTCTCCCACTGGCACATGAATCAGCCAAAAGACATGAAATGGGGTGTTCTAAAAGCAGGGTGGCATTTAGGCCAAGATACTTTGGATCTCAAGCCAGTTTCACTATTGCCACACAATGGCATGAGGCCCAATTTAGGCCTGACTGCTTTACCGACTCCAGGTTTTGTGCAACAATCTTTCTACTCCCCCAGATACTGTGAACTGCAGGGCTGTCGATGGTGGCCCCACTCCATGAAGCCCTACCAAGGATGGATAGTTCAGATTGCAGCCATCAACTCCTTATTGTCGAGTCTTAACTCTTAAAGAATACATGCAGCACAAGAGATGCCTGTATTGCTAATCCAATGGTAGTGGTGATGGGGCATAGTTCTGAAAGCATGACAACATCCACAGACATGAACAGCACTTGAAAAGACCATGCGTAATGCTGCATACTTATTAGCAAGCAAACCCTAGTCAACAGAGTGGTTAACTTCTGAGTAAATGTGTCTAGGATTGGTTTGCTCCATGCCAAGAATTTTAGATCAACAATACATCATCTGATGTGTTTGTGGTGGTTCTGAGGCCTATGCTGTAGAAGTGGAAGAACAGCACCCTGTAGTTTTATCAAGCTATAATGTTAAAGGGAGGTGAACAGAGGGATTCAACTGCATTTGTACTTGTCAGTTGTTTGGTGTAGACTGTCAATGCCAGAAGACCAAGTAGCTATATTTAAAAATGTGTCACCAGTGATGACTAAAGACACCCACTCTTGCTTGGGATTTGAAGTGACCTTTTCATTTTGCCTCCAAGAGAGTTGTCTTGCATTGACCAAGCAGCTAATTAAATTGCTGAAGGTTGCAGTACATCTCTATCACTATTCCACAGAAATCCCTTTCTCAACTCGACAGCTGGCTTATTATTATAGCACACCTCCATTTGTCTCTTCTGCTTGTGACTAGAAGTAACAACATTGTAATGTATTTGGTGCCTAGAAACACAGACATAAATAAACAAACCCGGCTGGATACATCTACTGGGATAGGCTGCTCATTGGATTTTCTAGTACCCTGAGCACTGAATGTTGCAAAAAGAGAGTATGCTAGGAAACCTGCTAGCTTAAAGTATAATTTTCAATATTCCTTTTCTTGGACTAGGAACCTTGTTGCTGTTGTTATTCACTGAGGTCTATAGAAAGCTGGTTCTCTGGCATAGTGCCCTCTCTGTTAGAGTTGTTGCCACGGGATCCTTTATCTGGACCTTTTGTAGAAATGAATGAACTTTCCATCACAAGAGATGACTTTCAAAGCTTTACTGCAGAACAGTCTTAAAACTAATTACAAAAGATGTTGCAAAGAAACAAAATAGCACATTGCAATCAAGTAGCAAACAATGATGTTCGGTCCTTTATCACCTTTTATCACAGTGCTTCTCCCTAATTCAGACTCTAAACCTTTCCATCACAGAGTTCTTAAACAGCACTATCTATTTGAGGTTTGAATGTGTCAGTTCAATTCAGTGACCCCCCCCCTCCATTGAATCACTTGCTAGAGTGCGATAGACATTTGGAGGGTCGGCATGGATTGGGCAATGCCCTATGTAACAAAATATCCCATTTTAATCACTGCTTTCCATACTCTTATTTTTTTTTTGGGGGGGGGTGGAGGATACAAGTATGTAAAAAACCTGAAGTTATATTCAAATTGTTCTGGTCAGTTAACAACTCTAGCAGGGCAAAGTGGGGACAACATTCTGCAAAATACTCTTATCACCCAGGACTCACAGACCATGCACTGTGCGGCGGAGAATTCAGATGAGGGTAAGGTTCTGGGTACAGTGGTACCTCAGGTTAAGTACTTAATTCGTTCTGGAGGTCCATTCTTAACCTGAAACTGTTCTTAACCTGAAGCACCACTTTAGCTAATGGGCCTCCTGCTGCCGCCGCGCCGCCAGACCACAATTTCTGTTCTCATCCTGAAGCAAAGTTCTTAACCTGAAGCACTATTTCTGGGTTAGCGGAGTCTGTAACCTGAAGCGTATGTAACCCGAGGTACCACTGTACATCCTTAGGGAAAGAATGGACTAGTCTGTCTTCAAAGCCCTCCTGACAGGAGGACACAGCCTTATCATCCTCCTTTTGTTCAGAGGAATCTTGCAAGGAACTTCTGTCTCCCTGGCCCTGTAGGAGTAAAAGACTGCAAAATAAGTTGAGGACCCTTGGAGCAGAATGCCTCTGTTGGAGCAAGTGCTTACAGCCTGTAAACCTCAGACTTTGAGAGCTCTCCAAGGTCCTGCAGATGTTCTAGGTGCCTTGAGCTCCTGCAGAACATGACAAATCTAAATATTTATCTTTAATTTATGCAGTATTAAATTAGGGAAAGGTCTTTAAATTTGCATGCCCCCTTCCCTAAATGGTACCCTCTTAAAATAAGTCCTTTATTCACAAACAGTATAAGTAGAAAACTGGGGTGAGTGAGTTCTGTACTGAAAAACACTTTGCAATACGCAAAGAGCTAAGTGTAAATAAAGGTGGTGTTCTTTTCTCTATTCCGCCTAATAAAATATCATAAGGGAGGGGGTACAAAAAGGAAATTGGAAACTCAGCTTTGCAGGAAATGTTTTATTTTAATCAGTTTAGAGGATTTGTTGAATGATGAGGAGAGGGACTGCTTTATTTGCTCAGCAAGCAGGACTCTGGAGGCCTATCAGACTTTAATTTGTTTCTATTTATTTGATATTTGCGTTCCGCAGGGTCAGACTCTAGAGGGTAGCCTACATACTAAACATTAGTAACATGGAGGCATGCTCATAAAATCTCTATTTGTGTACAATAAATATGAAATTGCCGAATGGATTAAATTAAAATGTGATTAGTTAAACTGGTTAGCGGGCACTACTTATAAATAATCATCAAGCTGCTATTCCTTTGAGTCCACCATGCATCTTTCAGGCAATTTTTGTCCTTTGAAGTCTTAGAAATATGCACAATTCATAAAAAACACCACACCTTATTTACAAGCTTAAATATGTTGCATGCACATGTTTGCTGTGGTAGGTAGAGACTACAGTTCAGTATATGCAGAAGGCTTTAGGTTCAATCTGTGGCATCTATAGGCTTTAAAAGAGTTAGATAATAAGTGATGTGAAAAACTTCTGCCTGAAACCTTGGAGATTTGCTGCCTGTCAGAACAGGCTGTTTGATGGACAAATGGATGCGCTGCTTCAATCATGCGCTGGTTGTTAACACATAACAGTTTCCAGCTTCGCTTCACAATGCAAGGAACAACACACCTAGCAGCAGCAGCCAGCTTCTGATGGAGAAAGTCTTGTTTCCTTTTGAACCACAACATGTCTATATCTAAGCCAAAATGGATTATGATGGATGCTTGAGGACCACTTTCCTTTATGGGCAACCTTCCAGGAGGAGCATTCCAGTGACAGGTGTGGCCAGAGGCAAAAAGTGGGTGGAGCAATGAATGCAGAGCACCTTGTCACAGTATAGTCCAGCTACATGCACACCTTTCCATCTTCAATCCTGGCCAGCAAAGGGCACTATCTTGGAAGATAGATATGCACTCAGACAGATGAGTTTGTGAGGTATTATTCAAAACTGTTTATATGCTCAGTAGAGTAATAAATATAGTTTTTCATTTAATTCAGCAATTTAAAATTCTGATAATACATTTGAACAAAAACAAGACACACTGTGACTGCTTGTCAGATATTGCTGAAATATTATGGAGATGGGAAGGCATTGCTTCAGAGTAAATTGTAGCCTCTTATTGACACTTAAGAAACAAATGTTTGCATTTGGAATCTTCTGTCTCTGTGCCTCTCACCTTATTCTTTAACTCCACATTTACAATATGGTTCTTTACCTAGAAACATTGTTCTATTAAATGTTGTTACATTCCATGCTGTTGTTGTGACTTGAGATATCTTCTCCACATTTTCAAATTACAGTACCAAAAATGATCAAAGCCAAGTATTTGGGGGTCCCCTTCCCCATTTTTTCTTAAAGGAATAGACAAGACTATAAGAGAAATTATACCCAGGTATAAAAAGCATATTATTAAAAGGTAAGAGGAGCAAGATAAGTTTTTTTTTTCTACCTCTAGGGCAGGGAGGGAAACTTAGGGCCAGCCCTCTGCCTAATTTAATGGAGCCCTCTCAGACTAATTTCATGGGGTAGGAGGGTGCAAATCAAGGAAACAGCCAAAATGGTTGCAGTAGAAGGAGCATAGGAATCATAGAATCATGGAATTATAGAGTTGGAAGGGACCCCAAGTCCTACTCCCTGCAATGCAGGAACCTTTTTGCCCAATGTAGGGCTTGAACTCATGATCCTAAGATTAAGAGTCTCATGACGTACCAACTGAGCCCTTAATACCAAGCCAGGAAGGGAAGGAGAAAGCACCTAGAGAAATAAACTATGCAATCCTTCAATGCTGCAGTCTCTGGCAGGCTACTTCTGAGGGTATTCAACTCTCAAGAGAAAGAGGATGATAATCTCTTAGGCAAAAATTAATTTATTACAGTATTTTCTTCACAACTGTCCCACAGATATCTCATGCTCATTTAGGCTCTGCACACACGGAGGTTATTTTTGGAACACTGTTTCCATTGATATCTGGCAGGCACCCTTAATTCTGATATTTCAGCATTTTCTAATGAAAATGTTGCTGTTTCACTGAGCCTTTTACATGTATTAATATGATTCAGTGTTGGCCATTTCTGTATTTCATGATTTTATAATGTTTTAATGATTTTATTATCCACTGTTGTGATGGGGTGTTTTTAATCAACTGGTAGTTGGGAGGAAATTAGAACCTTATAAAAAATAATAAACAAATAAGCAGTAGATACCCGATGCCTTGGGTTTCAATTCCTGTGAAAGGTCTGCCCAGTAGCACCTTAGAGACCAACTAAGTTTGTTATTGGTATGACCTTTTGTGTGCATGCACACTTCTTCAGATGAAACAGAAGTCACCAGACCCTTATATATAGTGAGAGGGTGAGGAGGGGTATTACTCAGAAGGGTGGTGGGAATGGGTGATTGGCTGATAGGTGTGGTAAACCTGTTGATGACTGTTAACGACTGCAATTGGTCTTACAGGAAAAAGCAAGGGGTGAAATGACTAGTGTATAATGAGATAAGAATCCAGTGTCTCTATTCAGACCAGGTCTCTCCATGGTTTAAGTTTGGTAATAAGTTGCAATTCAGCAACTTCTCTTTCCAGTCTAATTCTGAAATTCTTTTGTAATAAGATAGCTACTTTAAGATCTTGTATAGGATGTCTGATTCCTCCAAATCAGCAGCACAGCTCAGGACTATTTAATTGCTCATCTTCTAACATTGTGTATGCCATCAAATGCCAACAGTGCCCTTCAGCTCTCTATATTGGACAAACAGGCCAAACCCTATGCCAAAGGATAAATAGACATAAATCTGATATCAGGAATCACAAGACAGAGAAACCAGTAGGAGAACACTTCAATCTCCCAGGACATTCACATGAAAGCTCATACCAATAACAAACTTAGTTGGTCTCTAAGGTGCTACTGGAAGGAATTTTTTTATTTTGTTTCGACTACTGCAGACCAACACGGCTACCTACCTGTAACTGTGAAAGGTCTCTTATATAAGTATCATTGAAATAAATAAATGGGATCTGCACAAGTGTACTGCCCTGGATTTAGTCCCTATTTTACAAGCCATTTACCATTTACTGTGAGATTTAGCACAGACTTGGCAATATTCCGTGTAACTCTGTGGTTACCGGAACTGATTTTGTGATGTGTGAAAGTTGTCTTATTTAAGTGACACCAATTGTAACCGCAAATAATTACCAAATCATTTATGTTCAGAAGAGTTTTTGTTGGTATAAAGGAGTGACTATATTCTCAAATTGTGGCCCATAAAGCTTGGAATTGGGGGCATGGAAAGCAGTAAATAACAAAGTCTTCAAAGATAACAGATCAATAGATTTGTGCTTCTCCCTGCTAAGCTCATTTTCACTTGTGCTTCATGGTCCCTGAAGCAGACAATAGTGTTTAAGGGACTCTGTAGAAGCTATTGATTAGGAAGCTTGAGAAAGTTGCTTTTGATCATGAGAAAAATATCTTGCTCAATATGAGCCTCTCAATGAATTAGCTGCTCAGGAGAAAAACACAAACCACCCTTGCCGAGTCATCAATAGCAACTTTTAGCTTAGTATAGCAGAACAGACCTACCAAGGTCTATTTGGAATCCCATGGAGATTATTAATGAGCAAATCCAAAGGAAACATGAAGAACTGCAAGAGCATAAAATCTAGTAATATGTTCAGGTATGGACTTTGGAATTCCAAATTTCAGTGGCGTCCTTTGCAAGGCCAAAATACACACACACACACACACACACAACCTCTTGCCTGCCCTAAATCCACCTCTGATATGATCATTCCCTTGAAGCAAGACAGAGAAGTGCTGATTTCCCATTGCATATGCTAACCCTATAGCAAGATCCACCAGGATTAATAGGGTTGCTGTTGCTAGCTGAGCTGGTTTAAGCCTGGCAGAGGAAAGATATGCTACACTGCCCTTTTTGCTATGTTGCCAGGTCATTACGGTAATAAGATGAACAGGCTTAGAATCCAACTCAAATACCCCCTTTTTGGGTCCATCCCTGAAACACCCCCCTTTCTGGGCTTACTGTGATTTAAGATCCACTAGGCTCAGCTCAGCCATCTGGGGGCCAGCAGAGCTGCGATGGACAAGATACACCAGCTATCTCTGGCTGAGCTGAGGGTGTGGGAGTTAAGGAAGCATAGCCTAGTTGTTCCAGGAAGCTCCCAAAATTTGCTGGATCCTAACTCACTCATCCCTGCATATCTTTCTATAGGATTGCTCCCTAAAAAACATGTTCATATCTTCTAAGCTTAGGCAGACTTAGCCAGCAGCAGTCCAGTTTCTGAATGGTGTTCAGATCTGGTGTCCTTTATGCCAGCTTAATTTGCACTGACTTACACAGCTTCTTGTATATAGGATTGATCCCTAATTCACAAATGCTAGAAGATGTCTCACAAATGCTAAAGGCCAGAATGCTTCACCTGAACCCTGTTTCCACACATTAGCCATGTTACATAGCTCTACAAAGAACCTTTAAGCAGTTATGCCTTCCATTACTGCCAGATGACTATATTTTTAAAAAATCATATAAATTAATTGCACACAAAATATAAAGTATGGGCCTATTAGAAAAGGGGTGTGTACCCAGTTCATTATCTAGCCACAACAGTTTAAGTTAGTTAATTAATAATTGAGGAGTGTTTATTGCCCAGGTTTTATGTCCTGGAAATGTGTGAGCTGAATAGCACACTTCTTGTTAAGATTCTCTTAGCAAACACAGACTGGCACATTAATACATTTCTTTGAAGCAGGATGTAATTCATTCAATGTTTCATTAGGTTCATGCTTGTGCCCTTGTTTATACTTTGTCATAAGCATAACTTACAGTGATCAGAATGAGAAATGCAGGTGAAGCTATCTGGAAAGCAAATGAATGCTCAACGGAGCGTTTTGTAGTCTTGTGGTTCCACGTTGGCTTGTTTAATAACTAAAAGTTGTCCATTTGAAAGTAGGATCCCTGGTTTGTATATATGTAGTGCTTAGCCAAAATTATTTGGAGGTGAAACTAAACACAGTGGAAGCTCTCTGCCTGACTACACAGGCCATGTGGTGCTATTGCTTTGTTCATGGTTGTGGAGGCTCCTCCACATAGTGCTAAACTATGGCTTAGGCTTTTATGCCAATCGGGCTAGGTCAGAATGTTCAGGCTAAAACCTGTGGTTGGGATCCTGGCTGATGAAACCCTTGATGTCTCAAGAAGATGCTTGTGCATGAGACCTTGGGACCTGGGCTGTTAGGAGAAAGGCCAAAGTGAGCTCCCTGGCATGCAAGCTTGGGAAGTGTGTATGGGAGTCCTGGACTTCCCAGCCAACAAGTCGTGCCCCCTGCACAGCCTCTCTGATGTGGTCCAAAGGAAAGCGAATCACTATGTGTGGCAGCACTGATTATAGCTCAGTAGGTTACAGCATGGTGCTGTGATGCCAAGGCTGCAGGTTCGATCCCCGGGGGGGGGGCAGCTGCATATTCCTGCATTGCAGGGGGTTGGACTAGATGATTCTCAGGGTCCCTTCCAACTCCACAATTCTATGATTAAGGAGATATCACAACTTGATACTGAAATTCTATGATTAAGGAGATATCACCAGCTTGGCTGCAGGAGTTGCCAGAAGGCAGCATAGAAGGTGCCGTTCAACCATCTTAGGGACTCCACTCCAGATTTGTGCAGGGTTTACTCCCGAAGATATCCCACAAGACAACTGAGGTTTAGGATTAGAGTCTTTCTTCTCCTAGATGGGCTACCTTCCCAGGTTGGCGAGACCCACCTGCCCCTCACTTCCCTTTATTGCAGGTGCAGAAACTGCCTTCTTGACCATTGGACTTAGTATTGGTACAGTTCGCTCAGTCCGATGAAGCCTGTCTTCACATGCAGGGCAAGTCCGCAACTCACCAAGGGTTTGAAATCCATCAGCTACCTTCACATAGTTCAGCTGGCCAGTAAGAGCTGTTCCTGGAGTGTGGTTGCTGTCACATGCTGACGGTTTGTTGAAGCCACAAGTGAGAGCTGAGTGCAGAGTGGGACCCATGGACAAACTATCCCATATCCGCCAAGTACCTCCATGTCCCCATCAGAGGTATTGCCCCACATCTGGAGGAGCCCATAGTCTAATCACCAGCTTAGATTTGTGCAAGCAAATCAGGATGAATGCTCACTGAATAAGTAGCCTGGAGAAGCACTAGAAACAGGGAAGTCAGCCTATTTCAATTTGTATACTCTCTCATGTTTTTAGCCTTAATTCTGTTCTATTTCATTTCTATATTAATTTGCTATGTTTAAAATTATTTAAATGAGAGAGAGAGAGAAGGCAAATAAAATGCAATATATTGGAAGGATAATACAGGAGGGAACCTTTGTGTGATTATTTGTTATTTGCAGAGAACAGCTGAAGACAATACAGTGGGCACCTTTGGGGAACAATCTTCTCATATGGAGATACAACCATCAACGAAGTAATCTCTGCATTTCTTTAAAAGAATGTATTGACACTTAGGGATGATCCACAAGCCTTAGTGCTCTGTGGAGTCTGTGTGTGTGGATATTACATTATATTCTCCGCCGCCTCCCAAAGAGAACAGCAGGACTCAATGCAGTCAGCATCACTTTTCAGAATACCTGTTTACAAGGATGCATGTACACAACAACAGCAGAGATTGACTTGTTCCAACAGAATTGCTGGCTGCAGCAGATAAGATATATTGAATTTTTAATTGTGTTCCATCATGAATACAGCTGTTTTGCATCAGCCACTCTGTAAGAGCCATTTAACAATTCTCTGCTGGTTTCTCAACAAGAGGAACCTCAGATTTAATTAGAACTGTGAGATGCATCCAATAAAACCACCTCGATAACCGACTGCCATTCTGATGGAATTTTTTTTTTTTTTTAGAAAGCAACCAAATAACCAAGAAGGTTGGACAGTGAGAGATAAGATTCATTTTAAAGAGATAATGTGAATGCATTTTAGCCTCTGGCTCTCATATAGACAAAAGTAGCACAACCTTTACAGAAAATTCCCAAGTCAGGCTGCATGGTGGTAGCAAGCAATGCACTTTCAGCTACTTTGATGCAGTTCTTTTCCCGCTCTAGTCAGCTCTCACTTCAGAAAATTAAATAGCACTAGGTTATCAGGAGGTTGAATCTCACTAGATATAGCCATGAAATCATCTCAACTGATCTAAAACTTTAAAAGCTTTCAACAGTATTTAGATCCGTTTCAGGTATCTTGTAGCCAGATAGTGCTATGCAGAGCTAGAGGAAAGTAAACTCTAAGGAAAAAACACTTAGCTAATATAGGACTCTTTCTACCCAGAACTAAAAACTGAAATGTGAAGCATTTGCTGACTGTTAATATGTTCATTTCAAGTAAATAACAACATGAATACATCTGACACCTTTTCAAACCTGCTCCTGTGCTGCAAAATCATTTAGATAGAGAAATTATGACAATTACTGAATTTTCAATATATAAATATTTATATCTATCATGACATAGGCATTTGTATTGAATCATAATTATTTCCTAATTTAATGTTCTATCTTTTTCAAAATCATATACTCAGAATTAGTCATGGTATTCACAATACCACATCATGTCTTAATCAGAAGTTAGCTTATAGAAACTACTTTCTCCATTTCCCCATAAAATTCCTCCATGAATATAATATATTTGGGAGAAAACATGCCTTGATGGATGTGAAATAGATTGGAGGGTGTGTGTCTTAGATCTTTCAGCATCTTTTGATACCATTGACTACACTTAGTCTTCTGAATCATCTGACTAAGTTGGGATTGGAAAGCACAATTTTATGATGGTTTCACTTTCCTACCTGCCAAAATTGGAGAACTTCTGCTCTATCCACTGAGACTTGTTCTGTGGGCTTCTGCAAGGGTCAATATTGTCCCTCACAATGACCAACATCTACATGAAACTATGTGGAGGGTGTCCAGGGATTGGGGCTTAAGGCTGAAGGGTCAGCCATATGCTCATGGAGGAGTTGATGAACCTTCTAAATAAGGGTCTGGTCTGGGGTACATGCCTGTTGCTGATTTAGGGGGACTATTGGAGATGGGCTAGTTTGTGACAGGTTTTAGGGACAAAGCAAGAAACTGTTTTTCAAAGAAAATGCATATAGCAGAATATATATCCAGCGTTGCATTATTACACAAATGCCTGATGCCCATTTGAGCTTCTAGTCATAAATTATATATATATATATATATATGTGCGCTCCCTCTCTCTCTCTCTCTCTCTCTCTATATATATATATACACACACACATTACCTTGATAACTTATTATGTATCAGGTTAGAAAGGTAGTAGCTCTGTCTATGGCCTTTATCATTTGTTGCTTGCATATGAATCAGGCAGCAAATGTCAACACTCTTGGAATTTAAAATGTCTGCCTGCTCATTCTTTCATCCCTGCAGTCTTGCCATCCCATGTTGAGAGCAGTTTTGAACGTTTCCCAACTATGATTTGCTACAGTCTTATAAACTGACAGAGGCATTAAATGAAGATGTATGCTTTCCCCACCACCTCCCAGTTTATAACCTCAAAATCACCAATGTATAACTGAAGGGTGCTAAGGTTTTCTTTTCCCTTTTTCTGAACAAGCATATGCAACCAAATCTTCAGCTCACGGAGCAAGCAGCTCTGTGGTTATGCAGCAGTGCCCTCCAGGCACCTGTACAGCTGTCAGGGTTGACATAACTTAATGGCTTTTTTGCCAGGAGCAACCTGCTTGCTGCTCTTGAACTATTGTCTACCTATGTGATAATATGGATTTCCTTTGATCCTTTTAAGGTAATATCAGGCTGGTTTATTCAGTTCCATATGTGAAACAGAGCAATGCCTCAGACAAATTGAGGCTTCATTTGTTTTTTAAAAATAGATAGAATTACCTTTAACAAATTTCTCATGTCATTTGTCAAGAGCAGGCAGGATTTGAAAACACCTGGCGGACCTGTATAATTCTAAGACATTTTTTGGATTAAAAAAATAAGAAGAAGGATGAAATTGCAAATTAGATTTGGACTCAATGGTTAATCTAATGGGAAAATTAAGGGTCAGTATTTTTTAAAAAAATAGAAACATGGGAGGGGAGGCAAACAGAATGTGCCATCTATAAAAGAATGGTTACAAGTAATATTACAGTACAAAATATTAATGTAAGAAATTTCATATTATTAAAAAAAGCAATTAATTTAATGTAGCACTAGGGAGATCACGTTGTGCTGTTTTGGGGGATGTCCCCCCATCCCAGGTGCAGGGGAGGAGAAAGAGGAAGCCCCATTGCACTAGTGGAACGAATGGTGACTCCCACTAGCACAACTGTTTCGTTGAATCCAGCCTTGTTGGAAAAACAATAGTTAATATGCAAAAAGGTTAACTGATAGCTTCTTTTTCTTGGAATAGCAAAACAATACTGGTAGAGCTGTTTTGTAGGTACTTTAATTGAGTACTGAATGAAAAAGGTCAATTTTATTGTAAGAGGTATTACTCTAGTTATGAAACAGCAGTTTGTACTTATTTGTGGAATTTTTATGTTTCTGTTCTTTTTTCTCATGATTGTGAATGATGATTATATTTTTCTAATATACTTTAAATGAAGATTTTCAACAGATTTTGTATCCAGTGACTACTGTCTTCCATTTTGTCCCATTCCATTGAGATGTGTGGTAGTACTGTACTCGCATAGCCATTTTTCAAAATAGTGACACTATTTTTCCTTTGGGATTCATGTGAAGCATTCTTTTCAAAGTGTCTCAGATAGAGGAGTCATGCTGCCTTTCAGTTGAACATGCCAGGGTTATGGACAAAGTATGTGCTCTGCTATAGAGCTTGGACCATTTACATTAATCCAATCCTTTATTTAATGCAAGGTTATTTAAAGAGTTGGGTCTGTAGCACCCTTCAAATCTAGTTTTACTCTTAGATGATGAGCCATAGGATCAACAGATAAATGAATGCCTCTTGCAAAAGCATCTCCACCCCCATTGTTCAGCCTGGACACTGAGGTCCAGCTCCGAGGGCCTTCTGGAAGTTCCCTCCCTGCAAGAAGTGAAGTTGCAGGGAACCAGGCCGAGGGCTTTCTCAGTAGTGGTGCCCACCGGTAGAATGCCCTCCCATCAGATGCCAAAGAAATAAACAACTATCTCACTTTTAGAAGACATCTGAAGATAGCCCTGTTTAGGGAAGTTTTTAATGTTTGATGTTTTCTTGCGTTTTCATCTTCTGTTGGGGACCGCCCAGAGCGGCTGGGGAAACCCAGCCAGATGAGTGAGGTATAAATATTAAATTATTATTATTAAGCAGGAGAAAAGAAACATATGTAGCAGGTACAATTGCTTCCTGAATATGCATATCTCTGTAGGAAGAAACAAGCACAAAGTCTACCTTCCACCACCTTCTATACACCTTAAGGATCAGTGAGGAAGTGATGGCAAACACTCTACAGTCATACCTTGTAAGTCAAACGGAATCCGTTCCAGAAGTCTGTTCGACTTCCAAACTGTTCAGAAACCAAAGCATGGCTTCTGATTGGCTGCAGGAGCATCCTGCAGCCAATCAGAAACCGCAGAAGCACCGCTGGACATTTGGCTTCCAAAAATAGTTCACAAACCAGAGCAGTCGCTTCTGGGTTTGCGCTGTTCAGGAGCCAAAACGTTCGACTTGCAAGGCGTTCAGGACCCAAGGTATGACTGTATATACATACATCACCTAGCAGGGGAAAGGCAAAGAGTGGGAAGAAATCACTGCCACAATTAGAAACTGCCTGTCTCGGTACAGAATTGCAGCTTGGCAGGTGATTAACAGTAGTGACTCCTGTCACTGCAAAAAGCTGCAGCCTGCATCATGAGAGGGCACTCAGACTAGCAAATCAGCTAATTCAACTCCTGCTGGACTGTCCCCTGCCATGGTCTTCACTGCCGCCACCAAGTGAATGTCTTTTTTCCCCTTACTGCTTTCAATAAAATAGTCTTTTATCTTCTATGACTTTGTTGCCTCCTATTACTGTTCCAGCTAACTCACTGTACCAGATGGGATGAAGTAGACATGAGACAAACATCAATACATCAAACCAAGGTTAAATCATCCAGTAGAGTTTTGTTACGTTTTTATTTCCCATGTTAACTAGGTTTCTTGCAGCCTGTTTAAGTTCCTGGGGACTCACTACCCAGAAGCAGATATAAACAATGTTACTTGTGAAAATAAATACAAAGTGGACACACAGTTTCCTTCCTTCTCTTTGCATGCTTGAGACCCACATGTAAAATTTAGTGCAAGCTTCCTGCAACATTTACTCCTTGTCTTGAGCTATAGTGAGGTTCCTGGTCCTCAGCAATCTGTGATGATGATTCAGTTTGTTGCAATGGCTGTCATGAACTTCTACAATCTATTGAAGGAAACAAATCGAAAGAGTTGTCTTTAGCTGTCTACATATTTCCCCCCAGATAATTCATTGTCTAAATAAATAAATAAATAATTTTTTAAAAAAATCTTATTTCTACCCCGCCCATCTGGCTGGGTTTCCCCAGCCACTCTGGGCGGCTTCCAACAGAAGTTTAAAAATACATTAAGACATCAGTCATTAAAAATTCCCCTAAACAGGGCTGCTTTCAGATGTAAAACCTTACAATTAAACTCTCCAGTTTATCAAACAATTTAGCAATTGATATTTCATTTCTCAAAGTTAACATCTGAATGAAAATCTACTTCAAAATCCAAGTTTTCCTGCTTATTAGTAAGAGTTTGTGTTAACCACTGACAAGAGTTAATAACATCTGGGTAAGTAGACAAGGAGAGATACGGAAAATCTTCTAGCAATATCTTAATTTATTTTAAGGTAAATGGATTAAGACAGGGAATTATCTATTTTCTCATTTTATGTTTTTAACCATTGTTTGTTCTGAGTCACACTTAAACTAGTAAACTGAACTTCTAACTCGTGTCAAATCAAATTAGCAATAGCTAAACCCATTATAATAAACAATTATAAGGTTTTCTTATTTTCCTTTGGGATATTCATCTCATGCAAGGACTTTAGTCTGACCATATCAGTTATGGTCCTTTAACTGTTGGTAGTAGTGTGACTCAAATTTAAATTCATCTTAGAAACAAGGTTCTGATTCACACATATGTTTTTGAATTCGTAGAATCATCAAGTAGTGATTTTACCACTTCATGCTCATTCATGACAAACCTTTTGATAACATGAATAGAAATACTTTCGTTCTCCTCAGTTATTGCATTAGTCTATTAATTATTTTGCCTTGGAATTATGTAAAAAAAGAGAGGACATTTTGTTCCATTTACTATATAATTGCCTATAACCTTTGTATCAGTTAAACTCCCTCCTATATCTCCTTCCCCAGGGACCTGAGGTTTCAAAGGCAATTTCCCCCAATAATAATTTGCTAATGAATCTGCAGCTTGGTATACCTTCATATTCCCACAGTCCATAAGAAACAAGCCTTATCCCTTGCAGCTTTATACATAAATCTAGCAATTGCTTCTGTAACCCAGTGCATGCATAAAGCTCTCCCAACTGCAGAAGCTTCCCCATTCCTTTAAACTGAAGGACTTAATCCATATGTGAATTTATTACATGCTTCTACCAATTCCTGCTTTTGAAGTAAATGAGGATCTCAGAATACATGCAAGATTTTTGTGTGTTTGTGCTTAGATGTGAGAAAATATCCTACTTTTTTCCATGAATCATTAGCTCATTAATTGCTTCAAACTGAGGGGAGATTTGTAGAATCTTTTTTTTTTTCTTTTCTTTAAATGGATGACAAGATGACTGGCTGTAGCCAGTTTCACAAGCTTTCAAGGCATCAAGGAACAACTCAGCTTAGAGTCACAAGTCACCATTTATACCATATAATATGGAAAGGCCCTTGAGTTCAGCAAGGCTTACTTCATGATAAGTTCAGAGAATCTTTAAAAAGGAAGGCTAAAATGCCACCATGACAGACAGATGTGTCCATCCACAAAGCCCTGCCCATGTCTGCTGGCCCCTACTGTCTTGGAAATTGATCCAGTGAAGGGGTATTTTTCCTTCTGCATTATTCGGCGCAAGTGATGGGGCTGTGGCAGTGGCTCCATGATTCCATCAAGGACTGCCATGACCGGCCAGGTAGCATAATTCTTATCATTCATTGTACACAAATTAGCCAGGCACTGAGTAAGGGCCAAACCATGGGCAATCCGTGAACAGAACTCCAAACTTTTTAAAACTTTTTTAAAAAATCAAACAGGCAAAGGCAGTTTCAAATTTGATTGGAGCTAGAATGGCCACTAACTCATTTCCATGGCCAAAAAATAGGACAAAAGAGAATACAAATTTGCGTATGATCATTAAAATGTACAGATGAAATTTTTGAAAGAATTACTATGATAGAAATAAAATTAAATGGCCAAAGACATAGGTACCAAACCCTCAAAACATGACTTCACATCATAAATATAAGGTGCATGTCAGGGACTGGCTGGATGATGAGGAGTGGTAGAAGGCCCCAGCCAGGGGACCCCCAAGAGAAACCTCAGAGAAGGAAGGCTCAGAGCCAGGAAATTGGTGGTGGGACACTGAGGAGAGGTCCGAGGGAGAAGAGTGGGAGGAGGAATTGAATGATGAAGAGACAATTGGATGCTGAAGAGTGAGCAAGGAGAGCCAGTGGCAAGAAGCCTTTCAGACTCACATGCTGAAGCAGAGGGGATGGGGAGAGGCTGCAGGAGAATGCCGGGAACTTGCCTCTTTTAACCCCCCCCCCCCGTCTCCAAGGACATGCAGGATGATGTGTAGAGTGGAATAGAGATTACAGGTGCCCGGGTGAAGTTTGAGGCTAGTTGGGAAACATCTGGCAGAGGGGAGCGGAAGGCGGGGACTGTCAGTCCTGGCAACTGCTCTATTGGGACAAGTCTTGCCAGGAGTGTTGCTGATTTGAGGTTTCTGACTGCATCGCGAATCAATGGTGGTTGTATTTATAAAAAGCAACAGAGGTGCTGTTCATAAGGGGGGGGGGTCAGCTGGAAGAATGGTTTAATGGCAAGTGAAGGATAACAACTGGACACTAAATAAGAAATGAAGTCGCTACGGGGGGAAATGATGGACATATGTTTGCAACAGGAGTGGGAAACCTGATTTTAAGAAATTGTATTAAATTCAAATAATTTGGTTTTATTTGTAACAATTTGGAAAAATAAGAAATATTATTTGGAAAAAATAAGAATAAAAAATAATGATAATATAATATAATAAATGATGATATATGATAAGAAAAATAAGAAGAAATATTATTTGGAAAAAAATAAAAAATGAGTGTTGCTAAGTTGTGTGTTGTGTTCTTGAATAAAGAATTAACTGCAATGACAGTCTCTGTTTCTTGTGTGCTGACCAGCATCTGAACCCAGCACCAATAGTACAGTATATCCCATGGATTTACGCACAATTCCATCCCTCAATTCTACATTCTTCCTTGCTTGCTTACTTTCATTCCTCCTTCACCTATCTTCCTCACATACAGAAACACACATCCCATTCAATTCTCCCAGCATCCACACCAGGGTAGGAAAACGTCTTGCCCTGTTGGTCCAGATTTTTCCTTTGTCCTCTTTTCCCAGCCCTGTTCTGGTTAAATAAGGAGCCACCAATCCTGCTTGCAACTGAAAAGGAAGTTGAAAGAGCTGATCGTGTGTCTCCTATGTCAAATGTGATTTGGCCCTTTGTTTAGCTGATGAATAATAACATATGCATAATAGTGTTGATAACATTATAGTTTAAAAGTTGATTTGTATTTAAAGGTTCTTTCAAGTGCCAAAAATACAACAACCCACAAGTGATGTGAAGATTACAGCCTTCACTCTCATATGCATTTCAAAACTCAAATTATTAATTGGATGATAAGCATTTGCATGCACCTCTTGCAATATCTTTTTCGTCTAGATTATTAAATACTCAGTCAAATGGAACCCTTTAAGTTATCAGTTATTCACTCATTAATTTGAAAGCACTACACATTCAGGAACACACAGACTTAGAGCAAAATTACCTTGCAAAGTGCTAAAGTTGATCTATCTAGTTACTTATTTCCATCTGATAATTGGTTAAATCATAGACTGTATCCAATATAGAGCACTTCATGCAAATCAGATTAGTCATATCATTTAATTATATTGGACGTTAATAAAACTCCATCCTGGAACAGTTTTCTTCTTGTATTTAAAAAACAACTTTTATTTACAGTCCACAGAGAAGAAGGGGGTTGATTTTAATCCAATTACTATAATTTGTGTATTACTTTGAAGCACTTAAGGCCCATAAATCTCGCCTGGGTGACAACTGTGGATGTGAAGCAGATCTGCCAAACGAAAGTGTTCATTACTTGATCAATAATTTGCGTAATGACCCTTCAACCTCATAGGTGTGATAACATAAAAAGTTCATGTTGAAGGAGGCTTTGTCTCATCTCTAATTATACATTCAATGCTACATATGTTAAGACTATTATCTAACAATAATTCTTAATCAAAGTCAATAGCATTGAAAAGTACATTTTCCTTGCAATCCGATGGTGCCTGGGAAGGCGTCTTAGGGAATAATTGGATCTCGCTCTTTGAGAGCAGAGACAGAGTCTGACCTTACTGATCCAATGTTCAATGCCCCCCCCCACCAATGAAAAAAAATCCACGGACTCTCCCTACTGATGTTGGAGCTCTGATATCAGTAGGGCTGAAGAGGGGTGTGCTGGGCAGATTGGGGGTATGCCAAGGTAGATCAGCAGCATCAGGAGTGGCCCAAGCCATTTTGCTGCCTGAGACAAAGGACTACTGTAGATTATGCATTCTCCATTCTATGCACAAAATCTGACAAGACTGGTAACTGAATCCTCCACTGCACCCTAGGGCAGCAAGCTAGCTTATGGGCTGCAGGGCAGACAACACAGCACACCTTTCTAGTCATTTTCCACTCCTCAGAACATGCCACCTGAAGCAGCTGCCTCACTCTGCCTCATGGAAGGGCCAGACCTGAATAGCACCCCAAGTCCCCAAACCAGGCAGAATACAATGCCTCAGGAGCTGGTATACAGTGGTACCTTGGGTTACAGATGCTTCAGGTTACAGACGCTTCAGGCTACAGACTCCGCTAACCCAGAAATAGTACTTTGGGTTAAGAACTTTGCTTCAGGATGAGAACAGAAATTGCACAGCGGCAGTGGGAGGCCCCCTTAGCTAAAGTTGTAAGAACAGCTTCAGATTAAGAACGGACCTCCAGAACGAATTACGTTCTTAACCCGAGGTACCACTGTACATTTATTTCCCACTCATGGTTTCCAAGAGGAAAGGAAATGCAAAAGAAAACAAAAATAACAGAAAAGGATGGTGAAGTGTAAGCAGGGCTTAATTCAGGGAGAACTTGCCAGAACTCAGTTCTCTCAAGTGGATGCCACTGCCGTTCTAAGAGAAAGAGGGAGGCATTCATGGTGAATTCTGGCACCTCATTTTCTAGGAAAATAGCACGGACTGTAAGAGTGACACTCTGCTCTTATTTCCATGCTGCCCTCATGAGCTTGGTGCAGTTTTGGAGGTGCAAATGACTTCTGTTCTCCCTACTGCTGCCTCCACCTTTGGATTACAGTCTTAGACTGTAATCCAAATCTTATCCTTTCCCTACTTATCTACAAGTATGGTAAGATTCATTGAACTCAGTCTACTTCTGAGTAGACATATATAGGATTGCATAGCACAGTCATCAATGATCCTAATAATAAACCTTGCAGTGTGGGCATCAGGTATTGATTTACAGTATGTAACAACACTGTACCAATCTCCTCTGAACAGTGTCTTATACAGAGAACAGGCTGGCTGCCATTTGCTGTTGGGACATGGGATTAAGCTTTAATGTTTATGCTACCCAAAATAAACTCACACCGGTGCATCTTGCGTAAGAGAATCCCTCAATGTTATGCCATACAATCCAATTAGTATCCTCCAAATCCATTTTCTCCCACGCTGGCCAGCCAAAAGTTAATTTTATTGCTCTGAAAACTTTGAGCAAAATCAGATGATCAATCAAGGAGATGTATGAGCCATTAAAAACTACAATTACATTATTCGAAAGCCATAATTAAAAAGTTTGGTCCTGCTTCCAGTTCTGCCATTGATTTTCTAAGGGAAATACTTTTCAGTTATGATGTAAACCCCAATAAATCACAGTGGTGAAGAAAATATATATGTTTTAGTCTCTTCCATAAAATATATATCTGGTCCCTATTGTAAGCTGGGCAAGGAGGAGAAATATTAAATGACTATAAATTTGCAACACACTTTTATAACCACTTGGGTTTGAAGTAAAGTATAATTTGGCATTTTATTGATATTTCCAGTATTTAAAACTGACATGCAGTACATTAAATTTTACCATGTAAATCTGAACTGACAATAAAAAGCATTTTGTGATCTGCTTTGCAACAGTTGCAGTAAAATAAAATGAGAAGTGCTAGGCAGGAAATGGATTGTTCTGTCTCCTAATCCTTCCTGAGGAGCAACTCTTCAGAGCACCTGATCCTCAGAGCACCAGACCCTTTCTCCAAAGCTTCCCTTTTCCCTGATATATCTCCTTCTTATTAAAAGGAGTCAGGTCAGAGCCAGTCAGTTTTCTTTTTCATTTTTATGGGCAATCACAAGATTTCTTTTCATTGCAGAGCCTCACTAGATGAACATCACCAATCATCTATGGGATGCTTCTCTCACAGGGGGAGGGAGAGTAAAGGGAACAGGCTTCTCCTGTAACAATTCGCCAATATTGTATGATTGAATCAGACCAAGAGTTTCTCCAAGTCCCTCATCCAGATTCCAAGAGTAGCTAGCCAAATGTTTCTGAGAAGCCAGCAGCTGAGAATTCCCTACTGCTGCACCCCAGCATACCGTCACTGAACAGGGAGGTTCAATTTAGCCATCATAGCTCATAGCAATGGATAGATCTTATACCTATGAATCAGTTCAACCCTCTTTTAAAGCCATCTAAGCCTGTAGCCATCACCATGTGGTGTGGCAGCCAATTCCATAAATGAATTATGCATCAAATGAAAAAGTACTTTTTCTTCTCCACCCTGAATATGCTGCCAATCAATTTTATTGTGTGACCCTGAGTTCAAGTAGTATGAGAGAGGGAGGGGGAAAACCTCTCTCTTCACGCCATGTATAATTGTATAAATCTCTATCATATTCCCCCCTCAGTCATATTCTAAGCTAAATGGCCTCAAATGTGTCTCTTTCTTCATAAGAAAGATCCTTTATGCATTTTATCATTTTGATTGCCCATATCTGCCTTTTTCCAAGCTCGGTGTTGCCCCTTTTTAAAGATGTACAGTGACCAGAACTGTATGGAGTATTCCAGAGGTGACTACAGCATGGAACAGCAAAAGGCTGCAACAAAACAGGTTCTACATGTAAATGTTGTCTGCTGAGGGACATTCTAGACAGGCTGAAATCTGAGTTGCTAGCTCTCAATGAATAGGATTTCTCAGTCTCTCTCTTCCCTGTCCTTGTTCTTTAAGATGGTAACCAAAAGTTTGTTAATGTTGGTAACTTCAGCATGTATGATACCTAAGATGTCAATCTCTTGCATAATTAACCCATTTCTTTAGAAGAAATGTATTGCCTCTTCTTGTCAGAGGTTCCTTCCCAATGACAATTTCCCCATGTGATTTTCGGTCAGAAGTAACAACTCAATTGGACTCTGGGCAGAAAACAGTTGGACCCACGCTTGCAGGTAATAGAAGTCCAGTAACTGGATAATTCTGCAGGTGACTTTTGTTTATTTCTCCTCTTTCCCCGATATCCACCTGAAAATTTGCTCAGCTAAGTTTGTTGGCCCGCTGGAAAAGTGCAGAAGGTGCTGCTGTAGACTGCTTGAAGCTGGAGAACATCTCTGTCTCCCCCTGCCCCCTTTCAAATCTCTGTGGGATCTTATGTCCTTCCAAGAGCAGAAGTAGCTCTTTCCATTTGTGGTTAAATCCAATGTTCCACTAAGTAACTTGTTCTACTAGCTCAGAGGTGGGGGACTTCCAGCCCGCAGGTCAAAGCAGTCCACCAGGCCTTACCATTTGGCCCACCAGGCCATTTTCAGGAAGCCATGCCCATCCACTCTGCCAGTGACCTGGAATGTGACTTCCAGTAAACCAACTCCAGAGTGCAGACAAGTTCAAGCATAAAGTTTGTCAGCAAGAACCCCTGCCCCCCCCCCATTCTCCTATGAGGTGAAATATTTTCTCTCCCACAAAGAACATTTTATACTGGCCATTTTATCTCCAGTCCCTTTTCTAGTATCCCTCAGCAAGGTATTTTCCTTCTTCATCAATCCAGAACACTTGACTTGACATTTCCATTCAGCAATCCACTGTGACCCAAAGATCTTCCCCTGACAAATTAGAATTTCGCATTCCCACAGGCCCAGACACACCAGGTAGTAACTCCTGGCTCTCATGCAAATGATAGGCTGTGGGGGAAATTAGGTACATGAAACAGTCTTCTCTGAACATGCATAATGTGAGACCTAACAACGGGCGCTTAAATTGCAATTTCAAATTCTCCTGTGAAAGGGCCCAAATCTTTCCCTGTGTGAAAGGACCAGCGTTCCAATATTTTAAAAAGAAATAATACCCCGTGGACAATACAGGAGGTTTTCTCTTTGCATTGGCTTATAGGAAACACACACACAGATGACAACTCCCTTCAGAAAGGAATATCTGATAAAGGAACATGTTTTCAAAGACTCTTAATACCCAGGGGATCAGAAAGGTCAAATATAATGGGGAAATGAACTGTTCAAAAGACTAGTTTAGCTGAAATGAAGCTTCTTTCTCTCTCTCCCCAGTGCCATTTCAAAATTTATATTTTATATAAGGAACCTTTGAAATAAAGTAAAAGGAGAAATAAAGCTGAAGAAACAGTATTAGTATTATGGCTTCAATCCAACATACACAGTGCAGGAGCAGAAATTACTTCCACTTATGCTGGGGACTCAGCACCTGACCCCCTTTTGCACCCCAGATTCACTCCAGAGCTGAACTGGAGGGCCCCTCAATCTGCTGGATCCAGTTTTCAGGCACAGAAGGGCTGGAATCAGCAAGACTCCAAAGAGTGGAACTAATTTCTCCAAATCTGCTGAGAGTCTTTGGATCCAAGCCATTGTTCTCAGGATGGGGATCATCTCCTGAGAACAAGATTCAGATTTTTATTTACCCAATGTTGCCATAGTTCTTAAGCTGCCTGTCATCCATATTATAAAGCAGTAAGCTCTTAAGAAAGCTCTCTAGTCTCACAGCAAAACAGTCATTCTCCACAGCTCCACTGCATTTAGGAAATTACAAGGCTATCAGAAATACACCTGTGAATCAGCCCTTTGGTTTCATTTACTGTGTGTGTCTTTTCTTCAAACAAGAGCAGTGTGTGGGCTACAGTACATAGTTATGACATCCCTGCAGTAAGTTATATGATTAATATGCTACATGCAATCAGGAAGTTCTGTGACTAGAATGCTCAGTATGTTGCAAGGGCAGGATGTGGAGTATCAGATTACCTCCACTGCTCACTCACACCATCCAGAGCTCCTCACTGCCTTGCTGCTCTTCCTTCCCTCTCAATAACCAGCAGCAACATGGTGGCCAATGCTGCATATGTACTGGTTAATCTCTGCAAAGAAGGCAACCTGGCTGTCCTTGTAGGTGTCCAGGATCACATCCTGATCTCCAGACATCACTTTCCCAACCTGTCCACCTGCACCTGAATGGTACCCATGTTTGTTTAATGCAGGCATAGGCAAACTCAGCCCTCCAGATGTTTTGGGACTACAACTCCTGTTATGTACTGAGTTGAATAGGATCCAAAATGCAGCAGTCTGATTGGACCTAGAACAACAGGATCCAAAATGCAGCAGTCTGATTGGTCCTAGAACAATAGGATCCAAAATGCAGCAGTCTGATTGGTCCTAGAACAATAGGATCCAAAATGCAGCAGTCTGATTGGTCGTAGAACAATGCAGCCGTATGATTGGTCCACAGGAGCCACCCAATCCAGCTCCAGGTGGAAGTGAATCCACAACCTGATTGGCCTACAGGAGAATCCTGGAATTAGCCAATCACGTGCAGCCCATTGTTTAAATAATGTATATAAAGCAGATATTGTGGGGGAACTTCCATTCCTCCTCAGCACTATGAGCTGAATAAAGTGCATGAAATCCACTCTCGACTCCGAGTATATTTCAACTCCCATCATCCCTGACCACTGGTGTTGTAGTCCCAAAATAGCTGGAGGGTCAAGTTTACAAATGCTTGGTCTAATGCAAATCTGCAACTGTAGCTCAAATACACAGAGTCTCTCCATTGAGCAAACGTTTGCGGCCAAATAATTAATATTGCCATTATTACAACTGTTCTACATTGATTCCTGTTCTCTATTGATTCCTACCCAGCACTTACAGTAAAAGCAAAAAGATCAGAAAAATAGAAGGTAGTTCCCCCAATGCATTTCTTTGGTTATGCCTACACAGGGGAGGCTTCACCAAGAGCATCATGGGAACAGCCAGCCTGAGAGTGAGATTCATCTACATATGCAGCAATGGAATGGTCATTTTAGAAAGTCCTGTCATTTAGTGGTCAGGGTTCTGATGATTACATTAGCCCAGAGCAGGTCAGTTTGAATCTTCAATTAGCAGATTCCTCAAGTGTCCCTAGCAGGAGCTGCTAGCTACTGTTGCAGGATGATGAAATGTAGAGGAAAATCTACATCTATCCTGATAATCATTAGGAGACAGTACTGAAGGCAAGGAGTACTTGCCAGCACTGTGCAAGTGTACAATTGCTGACTAGTTTGATGTCCTGGAAAAATTACCAAACCATTTGTTTCCTTTTACTAATGTCAAAATTATGTGGGGACAGGGGAACACATTCAGTCGAAATAAACAAGTTTTCCTATTGATATTAAGTAGATGGGAATTCCACAATCCATTTATCCCTCTTGTACATTTGGCTTTCATTCAGCAAATCAAATCAGACCTTCGTAAAGCATGCATAAATGCTCTTGGCAACAGAAGCCAACAAGAACATTAATAAATCATAGCCATGGTTTGCATTCCAAGACCAATATTTTGCATGCTCTTTATTATCAACATTAGGGCTGTCAACTATGTTTTATGTATTTAGCCCACTCCTCCACGCCTATTTTGCTTTGTCTGGGAAATTATGTAATCAAACATCCCACAGCTGATTAGTTTACAAAGGTTGCTAATGACACCATTAAGATTAAGAACAGATAAATGACAAATTGGGTGCGCACGAAGAGAACAAGAGCCAAAGGGATTATTAAAAGCATTATTTGTCATAGAGATGCATAGGTATCAGGTATATTGCCTCAAAGTAACCAAAGGAAATCAAAACAAGACCTAAATATCAGAAATTACAAAACTGGTGCATGGACTAAATCACAGAAATTCATATATTTGTGCATGAGCAAGAGGTGCTTCCGTCCTACATCTCTTCCCCTCTTGCAAAATCACACACAATCTAATGGGCCAGCTTTGCTCTGTTAGATTGTATGGACAGACACTACAGGGAAATGATATTGGAAGCATTTTTTCTGAGATACCAGATTGAGTTCTTTCCAATATGTGGTGGGCATGAGGGTAGCGTGTGAGACACATTTAGTAAAATCCATTACAAAACAGTGGTTAAAGTATTTTAAGTCAATATTTTTTTTAAAAAAAAAGCTGCTTCAATTTTGTATTTAAAAGTACAGTATCCAGTGGTCATTTCTCTACTTGTCTCTGTTCAGTCTTGAATTAAGACATTTCTTAGGACAGAACTAATTTTTCATAGGCATGGAAAGTAGGATTGAGGTGGTTTGGAAATGTCTATTAAAAAAGCATTATCCTCACTCTGTATTGACATGGTGATTACTGGTATTATCAAGTAACCAAATCTGATGGACTATGACTTCATAAAATCTATGTTGGGAATTGATAAGAGGATATATTAATTATATTTAACCCCATGTGTGTGGGTTAATGAACAAAGAAAAAACAGCTGGTGCCTGTTTTTAAAACATGAAGCTAGCACACAGATAGCCCCAGTAGCAGAGTATTAAGTCCCATTGTTAGGCAGATTAATGAAGCAAAGGCTATTAAACCTTTATTCATTTTCATTTAGCTGCATGAAGCAGCTGCCCCCCCCCCATTCTCATACCACACTCTGAAGTAAGATTAAAAATGATTTACTTACTCAATTGAGGTCACAGTCATATGTTTTCTTTTATGCAATAGCAATAAACAATGCAGGTAAAATACTTAGTTGAAATTCACATGTCTGAGTCTGGGAGCTAAGTTAAGGCATGTGTGCCTCCTTGCTTGCAGGGGGGAGGGGGGGCAGGAAATAAGCTTCACTTCTTCCTTATCAGGAGAAGAGGGTGCGTGACCCCACTGAACTTACTCTAGCAATTAGAACTCTTTAATATATTAACTGGGACGTGGGTGGTGCTGTGGGTTAAACCACAGAGCCTAGGGCTTGCTGATCAGAAGGTCAGCAGTTTGAATCCTCATAACGGGGTGAGCTCCCATTGCTTGGTCCCTGCTCCTGCCAACCTAGCAGTTCAAAAGCACATCAAAGTGCAAGTAGATAAATAGGTACCACTCTGGCGGAAAGGTAAACAGTGTTTCTGTGCGCCGCTCTGCTTTGCCAGAAGCAGCTTAGTCATGCTGGCCACATGACCCAGAAGCTGTACGCCGGCTCCCCCGGCCAATAAAGCGAGATGAGCGCCGCAACCCCAGAGTCGTCTGCGACTGGACCTAGCAGTCAGGGGGCCCTTTACCTTTAATATATTAACTAGAATTGTTAGGTTTGACTGTGCTGCAAATCTCTCGCAATCTATGCTATAGCTAATCTCATTCTCTACAGCAAGATCCCCATGAGACCAGGATCCCTTGTGTGGCTTCTCCCTTTTAGTTGACTTTTCTTAGTGACATCATCATGCAGCCAAATCAGTTTGACCATGTACAGTTGTGAAGTCATCCTGTTCAGTACATGATCCCTGATTTGCTTGTATCACCCATATGACTAATAGGATAAAGAGGGGGAAGAATAGTCATTGTAGCAATAACAATTAGAAGAAAAATACAGTAAAGTAACTACAGTAACAATGGCAGCAGCACCCCTTCCTGCACCCAGATATTAGATGAACAGTCTTATATTTAAGGTTTTTTAGATGAAACATTTCTACCTGCAACCAAAAATACTACTTTGGGCCAAAAATCAAAATGGGAGAACATTCTGTGCAGAAATGATGGACTAAATTAAGCTATGAAGATGGCTGCAAGTTCCCATTAACATTCATCCTTTTTCTGCCTGATGCATTCCAGCACATAGGAATTAATAATGACATTTGTATATTTGGCTACAAACAAAGAAGCATTTTTAAATTTTGATGTTCCTTTTGCATGTCCATTGTACGCAGAATAAAAATTGGCAGGGAAAAGTAAAAAGAAGCAAAGTGATTTGAGGGGGTTGCATGAGATCTGTCATTCATGGCTTCTGAGAATGGATTAGTTTTTGTGTTTGTACTACAGATTTTCCCAATTGCATGGTGAATAATTTCACTCTTACTTGTCAAGAAAGCAGAGAGGACTAAGGAAAATATTTACATTTGCATCATCATCATGTCACAAATTTGGCTGAGGCTAACAAATCATCTGAGACTCTCAATCTGTCAAACATATACCTTACAAAATATATACATTTAAAATAATCCCTTGATGTGACTGCTATAACTGTGCTATCATAGTTTCCTGAGAATGGTTAGCTTTATAGTTGGCACCTGGTATTCTCCTTAATACCTACACTTCTAACAGAATAGATTGCATAGGATTGAATAAAAAGGACTTGTTGTTTTTCAAGGACGATTTCAGTTACCCTCATTCTCTACATGATTGGACTTGATTGCTTATGAAGCTTAATTCAGGGAGAAGAAGCAATGATAAGTAGAAATATTACACACACACACACAGCAGCAGCAGCAGCAGCAGCACCCTTCATTATACAAATCCCAGGGTAATGTACCCCAAAATATGCCAAAGCAACAGCTGGTTGGGGAAACAATGGATGCAAACAACATTTTAAAGGATAGATTACAGTTAAGGGTTTTGGATAAAGTTATTTCTCCCTACTGCTATCCCATAAGCCTGCTTTTGACTAGTGATGAATGGACTGACCCATTTGCAGTTTGGAATCAGACAGCTTGATAACAAGTCCAGCAGGGTAAACTTGGATGAAAGCTCTCCTAATTTCTGAGATTTCAAAACATGGTGGAATTTAGTGCTTCACTAAAGTACCTCTTGGAAACCTGGCATGCTTAGCTAGTGTGATGTTCTTCTACCCCTGTGTATCACATGACATCATTCATCACAACACGCTTTTTCTGATTGGCTGTTATTGCATGTGTTTTGTTGACAAACTATATAGATTAGCTTGGAATCACGGGCAGAGAAGGTGGCTGGGATGGAACAGGTAGCAGAAGCAGAAACAGTGTTGCCTGATCTTTGTTGCAACTCCTGGCCAGTCTTCATTGCCATCATTTACCAGGCCAAGGCAGTCTGGCAGATTTTGGCTGCTTAGTCATGCCAACCACGCACACCATGCAGGTGCAGAAAAGACAAAATTAACTCCCAATTAATTTCAGTTTTAATTACAAACATATTACAATTTCAGTGGATCAGAGTCAGGGCTCATTAGACATATGAGATTAGGAACTATCTAGATATAAGATATGGGCTGAATATTTAGAAATTCCATTGGCCTTGCTGCTTTTGACCCCTCCCCACAATGAAATGGTAAAGTATTTGATGCAGCCTCGGTGCTGGAAGATGTAAAGGCATACTTTGCAACTTATTTTTGTGTCATCATTTGATATATTCTTGGGCTAGTAGCCAGTAATAGCATCATCATGATGAATTTGTCCATCTTCTTTTAAAGTCATCCAAGTTGGTGGCCACTACTGCCTCTGGTGGGAATATAAAGACTGTTGTTTGGGGGAGTGTGAAGTGTGGGCTGGGGGTTGCTTTAAAATGTGAAGTGAACTGAATCTGCCCTCACATTCCTATCTGTGATGACATAGAGATAAGAAATGACTTGAAACTCCTATCCTGGGATGTAAATGGTTTGAATGCAAAAACTAAAAGAAATAAAGTAGCAAATTACCTATCAAAACAGAACTTACATGTTATTTGCTTACAGGAAAAAACATATTAAAAGGAAAGAAGACTATTAATAAACAGAGCACTGAGAACCAAACATATTGCATCAGACAAAGTCAAGAAAAGAGGAGTAGTGATTTATGTCAATCCGAAACTCAGTCCCAAATTAACTTTCAAATACGATGAAGGCAGAGTATTTTTTTTAAAGAAAATTAGAACTCTTTGAAATATACAATGGGGAAATTATAATAATCAGAGTCCTGTAGTTCTCTGAAGGCTGATGAAGTATGAGACTTTCTATGGTAGCAAGAGAGGACTGAGCACACCATTTGTTCTCTCTCAAAATGGAATACACAGCAACACATATGAAATAGAGGCAGGGAGCATAGAATGGAAAGGAATAGGTAGGAGAGCCTAGCTAACTTGCATTGGAACAATCCAAGCAGAAAGACTGAACTGGGTGTGAACAGTGGTAAGTGAAGAGAGAACCAGTGAGATTTGGGGAAGAGAACTCTTAAATGTTTGGCTGCCCCAGGAAGTGGTTTACCTAGAACCAAGCAGGAGAGCACTGGGGGAATCTACATGTGCATACTGGTAGGCTTCATGCTTCCTGACACTGGAGATAAGTGCAAAAGTATGCAGTGTGCAAACTGAATACAGTGCACAAATGCCTGCTATTGGGATCTAAGCTTAAACAATGCCAATGAGAATTAATGTGACTATTGGTGGTAATTATGCCTCAGACATGGAGCTCTTAACACATGTCTGAGAGAATTTGTGATTCTTTACTTCAGTCTCAATGGGTCCTGGGCATTCCCCTGAATGAAATATGGATGATGATGATTTGTGTAAGCCATGGAACTAATGTCAGAACTGTGTTAGGTAAAGAGTTAACTAGAAAATCTATGCTCCTTTTCTTTTTGTGCAGTTTATCTTGATTCTTTTAATAAAATGTCTTGAATAAGAAACATGGAGTTGATTAAAGAGCCTTTTTTGATCACAGTCTCATTTAGGTCTGGCTGCTCTGTCGAAATGCTTCTTGGTTTAGGAAAAAAACAAACCTCAAACTCAGGCCTGTCTCTTCCCCCTTAAGATACCATAATTCTGGATTCCTACATGTCCAGATTTTGGATGCCTAATGTGCTTGTGGCATTGCTATTTGTGCATATATTACAAATCGATGGGTCCTACTTCACAAAGAAAGTGAAAGCGAGAGCTTTTTGAAACAGGATTAGAGATCAGGCGTGTCGCAGTGGTCTCCCACTGGCATGCATTAGTCTCTTATTGATCAACTGAAACTAACACATACAAACTGCAACCTTCATGTCCCTCAAGACTCTACTTGACGTACCACTTGTAGGCAGCATAGAGATTTCCCAGGGTCAAAATGACAGTGGGGCTGAGCTCCTCAGTAACAATGACTGCTTTCTAGGATCTGTCTATTCTCTCTGGTTCAGCACACCATTCCAAATATGGTCCTAATTGTATTAGGCTTGCATCTTCTGCCCATCATGCACTGACAATTCCCACACTTGTAGTCTGCCACTGCCAGAACTGTATCTCTGTCCTGTTGTCAAAGACTGATGCTAAACACTGAGAGAAAACTCCACAATAGCTTCTATCAGTCATTTTTGGTTGGTTGCCTATGCCTTCCTTCTGCATTACCAAGGATTGACAGGCATGCTTCTACATTTGTTCAGCCGTATTGCAGTATTGCATACATAGGTACATAGACTATTGACTAGGGATGCTTTTCAGTGTACCCTGAGTACTTCTGTTACACTTCAGTCCTGCCTATAATCTGTTTCATAAAGTTCCATACCTAGATATTCTTCCAGTTTCAAATACCAGTAAACTCAAACTTCACTGAAAGGAAATATCTTGATTTTCTTAATGAATGACTGTCAATTACACTTTTTGAGGTGTTTGTGTGTGTGCTAATACATTGGGGTTTTTTAATTATAGTGCACTGTATGGGATAATCAATAACCTCTCTCTTATTCCATATACTAGAAAACAGTGAAAGAATTCCAGTGCTATGTCCTGTAAGCACAGAACCCTGCAGGCATTGTTGGAATTAAATTCCTATTATGATATGCTGTTCCTGTGATTGCATGGTATGTTACTCAGTGAACCCTACCAAGAAAAGGATATTAAGTTTAGCATGCAAAGAAAACGAACAGGCTATTGAGGACTACCCAAAGGCTTAAAATCATGTTTAACTACTTTCCATGTTTCATACTTAGACCCATTTAGCAAAGCAACTAGTTTTGAAGAACACAACACTTTTGAAAGGGGTTTAAGGTAGCAGGTTATTTTGCCCATCGCCAAACTGACCTGTCAGTTTTAGAAGCTTCCACTTCTAAAACACTGTGTGTGTGTGTGTGTGTGTGTGTGTGTGTGTGTGTGTTTATAAAAATCTGGGTTGGTGACTGCAGACATTCTGTGCCAGGTGCAGAATTTATGCCTGTATGTGTTTTTTCTTTCTGTTTGTGAAAGTCCATGTGAGGGTTTTGGCTATACCTACCTCGGAAATCTGGCCCCTGGATGGTTAGGCAAGGGTAAGTTTTGCCCTTTGGCTTAATGGGAGAGTGATGATTCACAAAGTTACACATCTGGCCACCTTCCTGTGATTATCTAAAAAGGTACACGTATTAAAAACGATGAAAAGAGCCCTAGTATTTGGTTCATGGCTACCAGTAGTTCCCATGCATGTCTGTGAATTCTTAAAAAAGGTAAAGGTAAAGGGACCCCTGACAATTAAGTACAGTCGCAAACGACAAAATAGCAATACACAAGGAGTCTGTTGTGTCTGTGATTGCAGAGTCACTTTTTTGAGCAGCCACAATTGTGCAAATCCTAGTGGCTGCTCAAACACATGGGGTCTGGTTGGAGTCTGGGCAACTAATCAAATGACCTTGGATTGAATTACCTCACTCTATGACTAACACTACCAAGTCACAACTTTCATCATATCAGATGAAAAACCAAAAGTTTAAAGCAAGGACTTGTGCACCTAGCATTCTGGAGATCAATAAGGCAAGTCAAGAGGTTGTGATGTGTCATTCAAATTCTGACCTCTTCAATAGCTGTGCTCAGATTGGCCATCTGAGTTGGTATGCTTGATTAGGTATGAATGGATATGGGTAATGTTTGGACCTTGATACTGAATAAATAATTGGCTGCAATATATAAATGTTTGGTCTTTGGTGCACCTCTCTATAAGATCCACCTGTTTTAGAATGGCAAGGGGACTTATCCCCCTCTGAGCCAGCAGTTAGTGTGTTATGCACAGTTTGTTCCTTTATGAACATTTGTTAGAGCCCAAGAGAAGACCAATGTCCAAAGTCCCTTGTTGAACACTGACAGATGTGGGGAAATAATCTGACCTCTATATATTCCTTTCCCTTCTAGCACTTGTATTAGAAAGGTTGGGTGCTTCTGAATTTTGGAATGGGTGATTAAGACCCATACATGCATAACTGCATAGAAACACTTAAGCTTTATTGCACTCCTAAATTGGGGCATTCCTTGCAAATATCAATCCATTTTCAGCTGTCTAGCAAGAATAAATATAAGATAGGAAACAAAGGAGAGCAAATGAGGTGTGTGAATGCGTTTGTCTTGTTGCTTTGATGATTAAAGGCTGCAGATGGTGCATTAACATGCCAGGTAATTGTGACACATAAAACAGTCCAGCTATAATGCAGTTCTCCTCGTGAAGGACTGAACTCATGGGCTCTGTGTGTTGTTCTAGGCACAAGAGGTGCTAGCCAATGGGAAGATTTTTTTAGGAAAAAAATTGTGATGGGAGAATCTTTAAACTGCTTCCTAATGCACCAGGACAGCTGCCTAGGATACACCTCATTTAGTTGGAATTGTCTCGATTACATTTACGATTCTTCCATTACTGGCCAACATTCCAGCCATCATTTATATTCTCATTTGCTTAACACACGGCTAAAGATGCCCTTCTAGTGAATTGTTTTGTTTTCCTCTCCTCCCACTTTGCTTTGGTTGCCTTCATGTCCAGGAAAGCAGAGCCATTTACAAACATTATAAGCATCTGGCTGGTAGGAAATGGCATTCAGGAATACCTTTCCAGCAATTTACTCAACACTTTTCTCCTCCCATTCAATGACACTTTGGAGAACAATGTGCTCACTCCTGTACATGACATTTAACTCTGATTTTTGCACTTTTTGGAAAGCCTATCTAGCAGTCATTCCACAGGGGTAAATCCCCCCAAAAAACAAGAACTGATATTTAGGGTTTCTCATGGAAGTTATATGCCAAAGAATTGAAGGAACTTGGCTTGTTCAACCTATGCTGAAAATAGAAGAGCACAGTAAAGTAGGATAATGTCAGGAGTCCAGGTTCCCAGCTTGATAATACAGTGAGCGTAGGTAATTAAAAAGGAGGATTTATTGCAAAAACAAACAGACAGCTCTGGATGGCTCTGACAAAGCCTCTGGCATCATTACTCAATATAACCCTTCTGAAGACTGCTTCGGGCCGTGACAGAAGATACTGAACTTACATCTCTAATGTCTCTTGTATTGCTTCCTGTCTAGCAGCCCTCCCACACAACGACTTTTTGGACTTAGTGGATCAGCTCCAACCTCTTCCTGGTCTAAGAGGCTGAGTCTGTTCATGCCTATTTGTGCTTCCTGCGAGCTTTGGCTGTGTTCCTACCTGCTCTCAGCAACTGCCTTATCAGCCGGTTTGTCAAGGTCAGGAAGAGCTGACCTCTTCAGCTGCTGGCTCTCCCCTGTCTCAGTGGCGGAGCTTCATGCTTCAGCACCGGGTGTGTGTGTGTGGAGAGCAGGCAGGGGAGTGGCTGGCACATGTCCTGGGGGTGTGGCACGCCACCCGCAGGGGCATGGTGCAGGTCCCAGGGGTGTGGCGTGCTGCCCACAGGGGGCAGGGTGCACATCCTGGGGGTGTGGCGTGCCACCCACAAGGGTATGGCGCGCGTCCCGGGGGCGTGTGTTGGACTCACTTGCTTCACACTCACCTCCACACAGACTGCCTCCACACAAATTGTATTCAAATCAGAGGAGACTCTGATGTCATGACCCCATTCAGTGAGTCCAACACAGTTTGCATGCTACATTGTGAACATGAACTGAGCCCTCCATTTAAGGCTAAATCAGGGGAAGGTTCTTAGGGTAGTGATAGAGCATCCCTAGAGCATGTCCCAGGTTCAATCCTCTGCATCCTCATGTACTCACATGCAGTCACAAGACTTAGATTGGGTTACAGAATGTTTGTATATGTTCATTAAGTTAAGTCTTTGAACCTTAAAGTGGGACTAGTATATGTTTATGTATGCGTGAGACAACATATTTTCATTTTTTTAACTTTTGAAGCGAAGTTCTGTTAGTAAAGCTTTTTGAACCCTTCTTTTTTTACCGGATAAATTTATTTCTAAACAAGAAAGAAAGCTTCTTGCTTTTCTTCTCTCCCTTTTTGCTGAGAAAACCAGAAAAAACCAGAAGTCAGGAAACTGACTTTGAAAAACTTGCAATAGGTTTTAAATCTATTGAAGTTCTATTGTCAAAGAAAGTATGGATTACTGAACCAAAGAGAATCAGAGGGAAGAGAGAAAAATCAAAGATTGAAAGTCAGACGGAATAACGATTTGTAATGAGGAAATAACAGAGAATAAGTGGGAAATTACCTTTTCGAATGAAATAAGTCATGCCATCTCAACAAGTTTAAGAGACAATCACCATCAAGTTTTCTATAAATGGTATCTTACCCCAGTCAGATTAAGTAAATGTAATAGGGTATTATCAGATACATGTTGGCGATGTTCAGCACCTAATAAAAAGGACATGTATATGTGGTGGAATTGTAATAAGATTCAGTTTTACTGGAGAAAAAAAGCAGAAGGTTTAAGAAATATATCCTTGCATTCTATATCTGTTTCACCACAGAGGGGACTTTTAGGGTTTCTATGATTTATATGATGTGGTACAGGGCTGGAGGTGGGGAATCAAGAAATTGTAACTAGTTCTGTCATGGCTCAAGTGCTTTGAGAACTGCCTTCCATCCAACTCAATGATGTCACTGAGATAAACCTAGCTCTTTACATTGTCTGTCCATTCTCAAGGCAATAAGGTCAATGGGCTCCATATTCCCACACCACTTTGGCAGTTTCATTGCCCACTGGAGCAGAGCATCAAGATAGGGCAGGCCCATATATAATGGGCCTCTCATCCCTCTAAGGAAAACTTTTGCAGCTTCCCCTCTCCAAACAAAACACACACACACACGCACAAATATCAAGGAAAGGGGAGCATTTTCAGAGGGCAAAAGAATAAATCAGCCCTCAATTTTGGCTGAGCTACAGTGTTAGACCCCAGGTGAAAGAAAGATACCTTTATATACCAAGATCAATTTGCAAAAGCTATTGGTTTCTGCTCTAATAACAAAAATAAATGCTGTGGGCAAAACAGGCAGAAGTTTTCATGGGTGTTAATTCTTTTTGGATCAATGAGTGGTGAATGAAGTTGCCTTTAACTCCAATGTAGCTCAACAGACACTGTCCAATCAAATGTTATCTCTTTTGTTAAGGGAATGATTTCCATTCTGAGCATGGCACTGGTTCCAGTTCATGCTTCTTCTTTTCCTGCAAGCCAGCCAGTGCATTCTCTTCTGCATTTAACTGAACAGAATCATTGTATCTTGTTTCCAGGCCGCCACAGTAAATATTTCCCCCTTTCCACTTCTCAGCGAACTGTGCTAAAAATAAATCTGGTCAAAGCAAACGTAAAGATAAATGTAGAACTCGCTATGTGCGCAGCATAAGAGGATTAGAGGTACTCCTCTTTCTGATAATACAAATTGCACAGGCTATTTTGTTTGGTTTCATCTGAGCATGCATTGCTTTCCTGCAGCAAATGTAGGGTTGCCATATTTCACACATACACACACACAACATTCCTAGCAGCAACAAACTTGTTGAGCTTTTTTAAGGTAACTGTCCAAATTGTTGAGCTTTTTTGGGGGAAACTTAAACCAAAAATAGTGTTTTTAAGCTTTTCGAGCTGTTTCTTCTGCTTTTTCCATTGTGTTGCCAAACATTTTGCCAATTCGCCAAAATTCCCTCAATGCCATTTTTACACCTGAAAACCAGGCCATGTCAGGAATTTTCCTGACTCATGGCAAGCCAAAAATGTGTTAGTGGAGATGCAAAAGCAAGATGGTGGAAATAAAGCAGCTCCAGCACTGCATCATCACAGTGTTTTCAATACAGGAAAAGTGTGCTACACACACATTCCCTTGACGTATTCATGAGATTTATGTTCACTTAAATTTTGATGCATGATAAATGAAGTGTTAATTGGGTACTTTTGGTGTTATGTTGCAGTGTTCTGCTTTTTCTCATGTATTTTTCTCATTGTGGTAGTATTTGTTTAGACTGGTTTTTTTTAAATATATGTGAATCACTTTGACCCCAGAAGTATTTGTGGAAAATGTGCTATATAAATAAACCAACTATTATATTATTTCATGGAGTTTATCCAACCTTTTAACAAAGTTTCAATGTGGCTAGCAAATAAATAATCATAAAACAATATCACAAACACTGCAGCAAACAGTGGAATGAACAAAACAAAACAAAACAGGGGCCAGTTAAAAAACAAATATAATATCTCCAAAAAGGCAAATCAGAGCCTTTAAATGAAAAACCACTTCTGTTTTCTTATTATTATTTATAAATTCATATCCTAACATCCCTCCTGGAGCAAACACATGATAGATAGATAGATGATAGATAGATAGATAGATAGATAGATAGATAGATAGATATAGATGCATATCTTAAAATTTTATAATTAATAACTAAAAATAATTAAATATGAAAAGCCCCTACTGGAAAAGCCCATACAGTTGTCTCTACTTGTCATCCAAGCCCTAGACATTTACATCTGTTGTACAAACTAGGCTGGATCAATAGAATTAAGGTGTCCAGATCAAGGGAAATCACAGTACCACTCTATTACGCCTTGGTTAGACCACACCTGGAATTCTGTGTCTAGTTCTGGGCTCTACAGTTTGAGAAGGATGTTGACAGTCTGGAACATGTGCAGAGGAGAGGGCAACCAAGATGATCATGGGTTTGGAAACCCAGACTTATTTGAGGGAGTTTCGTATGTGTAGTCTGGAAAAGAGGAGACTGAGAGGAGATGTAATTATCATCTTCAGATATCTAAATGGTTGTCACATGGAAGATGGTGCAAGCTTGTTTTCTCCTGCTCCAGAGTGTAGGACCTGAACCAATGTTTAAGCACCAGGAAGAACTTTCTGACAGTAAGAGCTGTTTGGCAGTGGAACGGACTCCCTCAGAAGATGGTGGACTCTCTTTTATTGGAGGTTTTTAAGTGTAGGTTGGGTTACCATCTGCCATGTATGTTTCAGTTGAGATTCCTGCATAACAGGGTGTTGTACTAGATGATTCTCAGGGTCCCTTCGAGCTCTACAATTCTATGATTCTATGGTTCTAAGTTTATTTTTAATGCCCCAGGGAATTTGCTAGTCTGTGAGCAAGCATGCAGGAAAGCTCTTAAGCGCTGAGAGTTTGTTTGGCTAAGCCTGAGAAAGTTTCCCAACTGGACTGAATCAAAGCTTAGTCAGAGACTCTTTATGTTCTCTCTCCCAACAGATTTATCTCAGAATGTAAGGGGAGAAAATCCCCCCTCTTTTTTAGTCACACATTGCTGCAGAAACACTGAGAACTGGATTTAAGATTGGGGGGAAAAGAGAAATGCAGAGAAGCTACTAATTGACAAAGCCATCCATCTGTAGACCTTGCCCAATTAGGGTTTTTGTCAAGTGGACAAGGACTTCTGCACATACATCTCTGTAAGTTCATAGAATTCCTTCAGAAGTTTGTTGAATGTCAAGAGAGGATGCTGGTGCTGGCATATGGAACACAGCTAGACTGCATGGCAGTGGACAGGGGTAGACTGCATGGCCCTGAGACTTCTTCCATATGTTCCTGCAACATAAGGAGGTTTTTGCATGGTTAGAGCATGGGTTGTGATCAGTACATCTGAGGGAATAGATTGAAATAGAAGCAGTTGAGCTGTGCAGTTAGTTATGATGGAATTTGCTCTTGCAATGAGTAATGATGACAACCAGCTTGGATGGTTTTAAAAGAGGATTAAATTACTTCATGGTTGTCAGTGGCTGTGTATTACTTCCACTGTTGGAGCCAGGGTGCCTCTGAATACTAGTTCCTGGGAATCATGGAGTGTTGTGCTCTGATTTTTGCTTGTGGGTTTGCCATAGGTATCTAGTTAGCCAATGTGAGAACCAAGTGCTAGACTACATGAATCTTTGGCCTGATTCACTGGGCTCTTCTTTTTTTCTTTAGATTGTTTGCAGAAGAGCAGACGGAGGGAAGGAAAAAGAGGAGATGCTACACCACATTTTAAACCACTTGAGGTGCAGCTAATATGTCTGTGATTGCTGCTGCCTAGGAATGCAGGAGGAACTAACAGCAGTACAAGAAAAGTGGATTTTTGAGCCCTAATGGTTGCTAAGAGACATACTTCAAGCCTGGAAGAATAAATATGCACCAACTATTATACAATGGTTTGAAGACCTTAATGGCCTTGTTACATTTGAATATACTTCCTATCAACATCAACTTCATTCAGATACATACACATATATATATATATATTCAAATGCTGAACCATTTTACCACAGCATAGTGTCATCACATGCGCACACACACACAGAGAGAGAGAGATGGAGACAGTGCCTATCTAAGAAAGTATTTATATAGCTCTGAATCATTGTAACAGAATGTACTTCAATATTACTGCTTCGGAAACAGGCAGTATCAATGCTACCTGGTAAGCAGCAATGAATGTATATGCAAGCACTCTAAAATCAATGAAGCAAGAGTGAGATACAAAACAGCTCATATTCAGACCTGAATTACATTTCTCAGCAAGGAACAAGTATGCACATATTAAACTGCATAGCCACATTCTGATTATGGCTTCCTTTTAAAATGTGGGCTGTGTGCTTGGAGGGTGGAAGGGACTAACCTGGGAAAGTGTGGCAAACATACGTTATTCTGTGATTGGAGCAAGAGCAACAAAAAAGAGATCTCTTTCTCATCTTAAGTGGGAATATATAAGAAGCCATTAGTGGAGATAAAAGGATTGTTGCTATTCAGCCTTCATATTCAAAGGAGAAGAAGGTTTCTTTTAAAAGGTTTCTAGAAATATGCTTCCAAATTGACAAAGAACAACTCCACCCTGAAAAACAGCAAAAGTAAAAACCCTTGTTGAACTGGAAGGCAGAAGGTATACCTGCCTTAATGTTTTCATGCTTTTTCTCATTTTGTTTATTATTTTTATAGAAAGCAAACCTCTAGATCCTAAGGAATCTTCACATGTTGCAATTAACTCATGTAATGGGTAGAAAATAACTCAGCCACTCATCCCCACCCTGTGCACATAAGTCACATGACTTGCATTTGATGCCCACAGCTATAGTGTGTCATGCATATGTCTTATGGGAAACTGGAAATTTGGCCCACGTTTCTTAACTACATAGTTTAGTTATGTTGGCATTGCCCCCTATGGGCAAATGAGTTACTTTGTTGTAGTCTTAGTTTCCTTTCCTGTTTCGTGTATCTGTATCTATATAATGCCTACAGCAATCTTTCTTAAGGTGAGGTATAAATTAAATAAAATGGTAAAATCACAATAACGTCAATGTAATGCAGCTGATAATCCAAGGACACCAAGTAATAATTCCTGTTATTAAACCACATAAAAGGTTTGAGTGCCTGGGCATAAATGGATCCACATCAGGATTAAACACCCATTTGAAATGAATCACTGCTAACAAGCCAGTTTGCGTTAGCAGTGCAAAACCCCATAAGCAAAAAAGAAAATAAAAAGTATTTTGTGTGTGGGTGTGAAATAGAACATAAATCTTTATTTAAGGTGTTAAAGTAACATGATACCAATAATCACAAACGACCCATACTTGCTGTTGGAAGCTGGTTTAGATAAAAGCATTATGCCAAAGTGAATAGGCAGCAATATGGCACAATCAATTGCACTTTCATATGCTCCAGAGAAGCTGACATGTCAAAGCGTGGCCAGTTTGATTTGTTGTGACTGGGGCTGCTTTGTCAGAAATCTGAAGCAGAAAAGAAGCCGAGAAACCAACCAAATGGTTACACTTCAGAGAACAGGCATAGCAGGAAACAGGATTATACCCAGCAGAATTCGTACCATGGGCTCTGTGCATTCCCTTGGCACTAGAGCTTTGTTTTGCACTTTGATAGTTTGCACTGATTTTTGTGAGTTTTGTTTTGAGCTAAACATAATAAAATAAAAACTAAACTTGTAAGTTTTTATCACATAATTTTTGATATGTACAGAGAATTGAGTACAAGGGACCAGCTACACACAATGTCCCTGGTCTTCCAGCTCTTGTTCTTTCTTTGGGACTCAAGCACACTCACCCTTGCTGTGAAATTTTCACTTTGCTATGATATTTTTCCTACTTTTCTCTCTCAGCCTGGTTGCTGCACTAATCCTGATAATGGCCGAGTCAGTCTGGGCCAGAATGATGACTTATTTTCTCTTCTCCTCTCCCGCCCCTTTAGGGTTAGATTACAGTAATCAGAAAACTTTGTACACTGCCTTAGAATCTTCTCAACAGAGGACAGCAAACAAATATTTAAAAGTGTGCGTATGTATTTTGTGTACATTGTAATGCTTTCTCAGGCGCCAATAATACGGAGGGGGAAAACACAATAATACATAATAATACTGAGGGGAAAACATGAGACCAGAAAGCAGCTGCCTTTCACTGAGTGAGATCTTTGGGTCATGAAGCCCAGTATTGTCCATGCGACTTACTGAATGTGAAACATGTCTGCCATTACTAAGCTATAGTTCCGAACTTAAAAATGGAAAGCGTAATGCTGGTGGTCAACAAAAGAGGTTTAAAGACTGTCTCAAGGCAAATCTAAAAAAAATGTAGTATAAACACTGACAACTGGGAAACACTGGCCTGCGAGCGCTCCAGTTGGAGAACATCCTTTACCAAAGGTGTCATGGGCTTTGAAGACACTCAAACTCAGGATGCAAGGGAGAAACGTGCTAAGAAGAAGGCAGGCTTGGCAAATCCACACCGTGATCAACTCCTGCCCAGAAACCAATGTCCCCACTGTGGAAGGACGTGTGGATCCAGAAATGGCCTCCACAGTCACTTACGGACTCAATGTTAAAACCGTGTTTATGGAAGACAATCTTACTCGGCTATGAGTGATGGAAGGAGAAGAAGAAGACAGTTACTGCCCTGCTGAAACCTGCCCCACAATTCTTCAGCTTTTTTTAAATCCACAAATGAGGTTTCAGGTTTTGTGCCAGATTTGCAGGATGCCCTCAGAATTCTTTTTTGATTTCAGTGGAAGAACACCAATGGAACATGCAAAAAAACCAAGATGGCTGCCGAACACCAATGTGATGCAGTGGTTAGAGAGTTGGACTGTGTCCTAGGAGACCATGGTGTCAATCTCCACTTGGTCATGAAGGTCACTTGGGTCAGTCACCAACTCTCAGCCTAACCTACCTCACAGGGTCATTGCGACGGGAAATCCAAATATGCCACCTTGAGCTCCTTGTGTATATAATGGTATATAAATGAAATCAATCAATCAATAAATCAACTCCCAAGAGTAATTATGCAAGCTGATCTGGGGAATCTGCCTTCAGGACACAAAAGCAGTGATCTATATCTCAAATTTCCATGACATTTGCATGTGCAGCTCTTGATGCATACTCTGGTCATTTGACTAGGAAACTGCTATGTTCTGGGGAACTGGACAACAAAGAGTTTCTCAATGTTCTTCTGTGAGCCCATTCTAGCTTTGTAAGTAACACTGCTCCAGGAAACACTGTCTAGGCACATTAAAACAGAAAAAGAAAGCTCTTTCTTATTTGCCAGAAAGGAAGATGAAATAAAAGTCAACCAAATCTCCACAGTGGAGTTCTTTTGGATTTCATAATTATGCTCATATGCCAAAACTACATTTTCCTATAAAGCTTTTGAAAGTTATTATTGGCAGGAGGGAAAATGAGCAGTAAACAGCAAAACTGGTATTTTTATGTCATTGTAAGTTAGCTGCTACTGCAGCAAATAAAATATAATGTGAAAGAAAGCTTAATGCGAAATACGCTGTAATGAAAGCAAATATAGCCTGCAGTTTCACTGTTTTCTCTTTTAAGGGAAGGTGCTGTGGAATTATATTCCACAGGTATAATTATTGGAATAAAATACAGCTCAATATGGCCTTATCCAGCCCTCTGAAAAGGCATGGAATTATTGTGCGTTTTTTCCTAGGAGAAATCTGAACAGTATTTTCACAGACCCAAAAAGTACTGACAAAGGGGGAGACTGGAGGGCCAGCTAGCTCACTTTCTAGTCAGTTGGATACACACAGACACACCTGATACATTTTCTCCTCCAAAGAAAGGGGAGACAAAGAACTCCACCCTCATTTAAGCTGGTGATATGATCCCCATGTCACATGTGCACACCAGGACAGTGATGTTCACTTCTAAAGTTCTGTTCTCTCTTGGAAGTTCAGTCTCCCTGCTCATACATGAAAACACTTTGGAACAGGAGATACTGTATCTGATTGGAGATAGCAGCCACATGTTCCCAGGGAACAAGCAAGTGGCTCCATCCGAACAGCAGAGTTAAACCAGAAAAAGACATTTTAGGGCTGTTTTCACCTTTGACATCATCAAAAAGCATTCCTTCTCTGTATGTGACTTTTTAACTACCTCTCAATAAATCCCTTCATCTATTTGTTGTCCAAGTCCTGAGCACTAATCACCTTTCAGAGAGAAAATGTAAATGTCTACTAAGTCTGGTTTTCAGGGCTCTGTAGTCCCAGTTTAGAGATAAGGAAATCTACTGAGCCTTGGAAACAAGTTAGCTGTGCTCTCTTACCCAACTGAGCAAAAGCATAGACAGATCCCCTTGCTACATACTCTCTGTAATCCCTCGTCTAGGCATGCCGCTCACTTCTACAAAGTAGAAAAGATGCTATCAAAAAAAAAAAACCCAACAACAACCATCTCAGCTTGGATTGGTGAGATGATCCTATGGTTTTCAGAAATCAGTGTTTCAATCAGAGTTAGGGTTTATTGTTACAGAGGGGAAAGCCCTCTAAAGCTCTCCTCAGACAGGCATAGGAATTTTCTGAAGAAAAATAAGAAATTTCAGGGGGGAAATCCCAATCAGTTTGAGGACTCAAAAAAATGCCATTCCTGCTGGTGTGTAAATCCCTACCCCTTCAAACACACCCACTTGATAATTCCATAGTTTTTTGTTGGTGCAGGAGCAGCAGCAGATATCAGAGAGATTAAAAGGAGTGGTGTTCCCTTCCTCAGCCCTTAGATAGTCAAAGCTCCCATCATCCCCACAAAGCAGCACAGAGTTTTCCAGAGTGACCTCTCCTGTCAACTGCTTTCACTGCTGCTGCAGCACCATGGTTGGTGTAAGACAGGAGTAGGAAACTTGTGGCCTTCCATATATTTATGGATTCCAACTCCCATCAGCCCCAGCCAGACCCCCATGTCCCATCAGCCCCAGCCAGACCCCATCAGACCCCATGTCTAATAGTTAGGCATAATGGGAATTGTAGTTCAACAATATCTGGAGGGTCACAGGTTCCCCATCCCCTGTCAGTTCTTATGGCCTCATTCCTGAGTCTAGAAGCAGTTTAATCTGAATTGTAAAATCCAGGGGCATCTGTTAAATTAATGTCTTAGATTTCCAGAATAACCCATCCCAAACCCAAACCATCCCTCACTGTTAAATATGGTTGTTTTTAAGGCACAGCACAAGTCCTGAGCTGCTTGAGGAATCAGCCTATATTCGTCTGAGCTTAGAGCTTCTAAAATGTGTCCATTTGAGAGTTTAAAAAATGCTATTTAAACTATTTTATTTTTCTCCTTAAGAGTAATTTTTACTTATCGTTCCCCACTCCTTTAGGAAGTAAGGATGAAACTATCTGTCCATCCATCCATCCATCCACCTGCCTACTGTATATGCATCCATGAGATTAAATTAAAAGTTTCTTTTCCATCAAATTGTCAGCCATATCATAAAGGCTCAAGAAATACATTTCCAAATGATAAACTGTGATTTAACTACAAGCTGTTCTTTGGGATGTATTTTTAAATGGGGGAAAAAACCAAAACAACCCCAATATATTTCAAAGCATGCTGTCCAAAGTATAACTGCATACTGACTAAATATAAATGATTTATTAATGTATGAAAATGCCCTTGTTACATTCTGAAATATATCACCTCCGCTATTTTAAAAGACATGCTTTCATATGAATCAGGGTTTACATTTCAGAAAGTGTTCTCAGATGTCATGGGACAGACAATGAATCCTTCATATTATGCCAAAAAATGCCTATGTGTCTAGTTTTATTATTGTCAAATCATTGAGAAGCAGTTGGCTAAGGAAATGCCAAGAAGCTGAAAGCTTAGGGGCACACTATTTCCCTTCCCAAAGAGAAGGTTGGCAAGCCAAGCCAGGACTGGTTCCAGCTTTGCTCTACTAGCCTTTACCAGGAAGATCCACTTTTCAACTTGTTGCTCACCTTGTCAGGTACATCCTCTGTGTTCATGGGTGTCAGACAGAAATGTACAAAACAAATATTGTGTACGTTCCCCTATAAATTGGATAGAGTTGCTTTAGCTTCAAATAGCTCTGGTCCAAGCTGGTACCCATCTGAAGTAGCCAGCAGCAAGATGCATGACTAGCCCTGCTCTCTTGACAACACTTTATCTGCTGGCCACATCTGCCAGCTGACACATCTCCAACATCAGTCAGAAGAGGTTCACATCTACATGTGAAGGATTTCCTCTGAGAGTACCTAATACCTGAATAGGGCTTGTGTAGTTTCAGAAATTCACATTATTAAAGAATGGCATATTACTCGCTGGGTTGGAGCCGCATTCAGATGACAGCACTAAGAATACATTTTTAAAACCCTCCCCTCCACATCTTTGCCCCGTGAATAAAACACCCTCCTTTCGAAAACTGGCATGGGAACAAAACTCCTTGCCCCAGGATCACAATCCTGATCCAAATTTCCTCTCCCTCATGTCTGCGTTTTGAAATATCCCACCCTCATTTCACATCTAATTAAGCCTTTAGGCTACTCATAGCTATTCTTTACTATTGCCCCTCATTTCTAATAGTAACAAAATTCAGATAGAGCTAAACTTTTGACATTGGGACAGGCTCATTGCTACAAATTCAGAGATCTGCATAATAACTCTGCTATGTCCTTCTGTAAAATTGTGGAACAATCATCAAATAATTGTTGGCTTGCCCTTCTCCAGTTTCATTGCCTGCAAACGAATTCACAAAATCAATGATGTGGGATTAAAATGTACACGGTCATGTTGTCTGCTAGGATGAGCCTAAATTTGCCTGGCTTTTCGTTGTCATTGTTGTTTTTCTATCATCCTGGATCATGTTGCGCTCTGGGCATAAATCACAACTTTTCAGTCAAGTACGCAACCAAGGCTATGGTACACAGCTTGGGTTTTTACTCATGGAGGTAGTGAAAAATAAGTCCATTGGATTCCATTGTGGGTTGATTCTTAACACCAGAAATATTGGTTCTAGGCTGCAATGGGTTAAGGTCATGAAGTGCTATTGAATTAAATCACGCAGGCCAAATATTAATCGAGAAACATTTTGTTTTATTACCCATCTAATTTTAAAATGTGCAATTAGAAATACAGTGGTACCTCGGGTTAAGTACTTAATTCGTTCTGGAGGTCCGTTCTTAAGCTGAAACTGTTCTTAACCTGAAGCACCACTTTAGCTAATGGGGCTGCCGCTGCTGTACAATTTCTGTTCTCATCCTGAAGCAAAGTTCTTAACCCGAGGTACTATTTCTGGGTTAGCAGAGTCTGTAACCTGAAGCGTCTGTAACCTGAAGCATATGTAACCAGAGGTACCACTGTATACTTATTTTTTTGTGTTCGTTTTTTAAAAAATTAATAACTAAGAATTCAATCCTAATCCAACAGTTATTATTATGCTATTAAGTGGGGGGAACTCCCATCTCTTGACCCATTCAGGATCAATATATAATCCACAGATTACTACAGAAACGAGAGAGAATGGAATTAAGGATGAACACATGAGAAAGTGACACAGATTGTCAACAGTGGTGAAATGCATGCAAAGTTTTTCAGCAAAGTAGGCAGAACCCCCATTACATTTATACAGAATTTCAGTTTATTTTCTGATTCCACCAAGGCTAGTTTATTTATTCGAAACTTTCACTCCCTATCTTTCTCCAATCGCTCAAGATGTCTGACATCACAATTAAAACAATTTCCAACATGCCGTGCAAATTGTACAGTTGGATGTCATTTTTCTCAAACGCTGGAGTCTATGGACATTAAATGACCCCCTCCTCCCCCTCCATGCCCTAAAGTTGACAGGCACACCTAAAATATGTCCTCTGCATCTACATAGCTGTCAGATTTTGAGACTCCAAAAAGAAACAGATCTGTTTCTGACCTATTTCACAAGGCATTTGACCTTTGTTGCCATGACAGTCCCCTCATTCATGGTCTCTTTATGTTTTGTATGCTTAATTCTTGTTCTTCTGGAAGCGGGAGGAAGGAAGAAAAGAGAAATTATCTGGATGTCTTTAGATCTTTGACTGCTATGAATTCTACATAGGAGCTAAAATCAGTGTGATCCCACCAGTCAAAGAAAACATGGAGTGAAGAGATGCATGTGTAATCCTTATATCTCTGGACTTTTCATTTCTGCTTGACCAAATCTCCAGCTCAGTGGGACTTTTATTTATATTTTTAAGCTGCTTCCCTCAAAAAACCTTGGGGGGGGGAAGAAACATCCCTCTGAGCTTACACAGAACCTGAGGAACTCCTCAGTGATTTCTCTAGAGAATGGCATGAGAGGCTGTGAAGCACAGAGCATGTTACTTTCTCCCTCTGGAGCCTAATAAGGGCACTGCTTTGCTTTCTGGTATCAAGCTTGCCTTTCAATAAAGAGGGGAAATATATGTGCTAGTTGCCATAAAGGAATGAATGACCTAACATTACACAGTCTAAATGGTTGGGGAACTATTTTTTAGCCTGAGGGCCACATTCACTTCTGGACCACCTCCCAAGGGCCATGTGCCAGTGGTTGCCAGGGTCAAAAGCAAAAGTGAGCAGAGCAGTAAATGTGATTCACACACCCCTGTATCCCATACGCTGGTTTCAGGGTGGAAATAGAACCAGTGGGGGATGGTGGGGAAGGTGGCCTGGGGAGAGGGCAGTGTGGCATGAAGAGATTTCTGGTATTCAGACAGAGAGGCCTGGAGGGCCACTTTCATGCCCCAGGCCTGAGGTTCCACCCCCCCCCCCCCGCTTTGGATGCTGTAGACTCAACTGAGCCTGCCTCCTTAAGGTTATGTGCTGTAGGCTTCCCTGCTGGGTTTACATCACTGATCCTGCTATAAGAAGTAGGCAACAACCGTAAGATGATTTTGCTTCTTCAACGAGTCCTTGGTATAGCATCCAACTTAGAACCACTACTATAACCCCCCTAAAACAGACCAGGTGTGTGCTCAGTTCCATCTTCTCTAAAGAAACAGGTTTGCTTTTTGGCCACTAAATGGCAATAATACAAACATATGGGTGGGGTATAAATAATAAACATAAAAATTATTATTATTATTATTATTATTATTATTATTATTATTATTCCTGCTGCATATGTACATGGTGACAGAAAGATGCAGTAAGGTGGTCCCTTCCCCAAAAGTTTGTTTTTCAAAACAAAACAAAACACGCGAGAGCAAGCAACAAAATGAGTATCTACCACTTTTCATTTGTGATATCACCTTACATATTATAATTAATATACACTCCTTGGGAAGGGAAACTTGGTAGAAAGAGTACCTGTTTTGCATCTTAAAAGTCGCTAGCATCTTTAGGTAGCACTGGGAAAGTATCTTTCCTGAAATGTTGGAGATGTGCTGCCAGTCAGTGTAACTAATAATGGGCTAGATGGACCAGTGGTCCGGCTCCGCAGATCAGCATAGATCAGCAGATCTGCACAGAAATGTTTAAAATGGAGCATCATATCCTTTGAGAAGTTCTTATTTGACTTGGAGTGCTAAGTGAGATTCTACACATGATCAATCAGTTTTTCAACTACTCCTCAAAATTTCATGTATTTTTCTCTTAAAATCACAGCTCAGAGAGATCAATGTAGAAGCCCGAAAGGTTAATTTTAGCACTCTGGGGAACTGTGCAGTAATGATGCTTGTATGACCAACCTCAAAGAAAATTCCTGTACTAAATGAGCTAAAGGGTATGCAGACTCACTTTATATACTCTGTGTGCCCTTCTTCTTTCCCATGTTGTGTTGACTGCAATACTTCATATATTTTTTGCAACAGAAGATACTCCAGTTGTTACCCTGATGAATATTTTTTATTTAAATGGAGAACTTTTTTCCCTTTTCCTCTGTTTGAAGTTTCCGTTCTCAGAGAAAACTCAATTTGAGCCAAGGGAATTTCACTCATCACTAATCATTATGATTAAGGAGTTCTGAGATACTTAGCCTGGAAACATACTAGATGATAGATAAGAGCAATGTTGAGGTTATATATTTGACACCCAGTTCTGCCTCTGCATTCAGTATGAATCAGGATAGGCAGTCCAAATGCTAGAACAGTGTCTGGAGGCAGTGAAGAGTTGGATGACAGCCTGTAACCTTAATCTGAATCCTGATAAGATGTGGGCGCTGTGGATAGGCAGTTCCCATGTCCAGGAATTAGGGAGATTGCCTGTTGTAGATGGGGTAGCATTCCCTATGAAGAAGCAGGTGCACTGAATGAAAGTAGTCTTGGTTGGCTTCAGCGGTGAGGAGTGTTTATGCCCAAGTATTGCTGTTTCACTTTGTCCATTCTTGGATCAGTACAGTGCACTGCCAGCAGTGGCGGAGCATATGCCCGCGCTGCCCAGAGTGGGTGCATTCCCAAGGGGCATGGAGGGGGCCCTCCCAGGCACGGGTTAGCCGCACATGCACCCACCAATCCTACTTCCTTCCTCTCCCCTTCCCACTCACCTGCCCCCTTCCCATCCTCTCCCCTGCCTGCCTGTCTCCTCTAGCCGGGAGCACGGGGCAACGGTGTGCCACCTGCCCATGACTCCCACGCCTACTGCCAACCATCAGGGGAAGGGGGGAGCTGCTGCGCTGCACTCCCAACTGGAGGAGGCAGGCAGGCAGGCAGGGGAGAGGATGGGAAGGAGGCAGACAAGCGGGAAGGGGAAAGGAAAGAACCACGCAGCAGCTCCCCCCCTTCCCCCACCGGCTTGCGGTAGGCGTGGGAGTCCGAGTCGTGGGCACACGGAGCACTGAATGTCACCCCTGCTTAGGGATGACACCCAGAGCAGTGCCCCTCCCCGCACCCACCTTCCTCTGCCAGTGACTGCCAGTGATCCATGCTCTAATAACCTCTCAGCTGGACTACTGCAAGTCCCACATGTTGGGGCTACCCTTGAAGATAGTCTAGAAGCCGCAGCTAGTTCAAAATGCCACTGTCGGGCTGTTACAGGCAGTGAGAAGGGATGTGGTTACAGCAGACATTTGAACACTGTGCCTGTGCACCACCAGGTTCAATTCAAGGTGTTGGTACTGGTATACAAGGTCCTATAAAACTTGAGGCCCAAGTCCCCTGATAAGAACTACAAGGGATGCCCCACTCATTGTGTCATTGGTGGGAGAGGTCCATGGGACAATGACATAATGCATGGCCTTGGTTGTGCCCCCAGTGAGATTTGGTATCCCCTACATTGCCAATATTTAGGCATTGACTTAAAATGTATTTATATTGCCAGGCTTTTAACTGAATGTTTATTGTTCCCTGCATTGTTAACGTTCTGTATATAATTTTAATTACTGCTCTCTGATATTTGTATTGTAGTTTAAGACTGTTGTTAGCTGCCCTGAAATAGGGAGGGGGTATAAGAACAATAAATGAACATCAATCAATGTCCCACCCCTTACAAGCTGGAAAATTACATTCCAGAAACAATTTTACTACCAATTTGCCTCTCATAGGCTTTTCATACAGCTCTATTCTCTCCCAACTTCCACCGAAAGAGACTCAGTCCTCCTCTCTCTCCCTTGTTGGTCTGGATTATCCAGCTTTGTTTACCTTGTTGATTCATTAATACTGTCTGATTACAACATTTGTGCCTTACATTATTTACTTTGCCATCATTAGGAATGTAGCCAGCGCTTAAAGCCAGGATGCACCAAAGGCAATGTCAAAGATGGCATAGAATCAAACAGAAATCTCATATGGGGCTGATAGAATCACTGTTGAGTGGCACTATCAAGTCCCAAAAATAATTTAGCACTGGTAATATATAATCCCCCCCCCCGCCCCAAATGTTTGAGGTGATCTTGAGGTGGGAAATGAAATCAGAGAATGTCAGGAGATGCTGACAGAACTGTGTGGTGAACCACTGAGTTGCAGATGACAACCTTCTTAGTGAAGAACCTTCTGGACTGACTCCACCCATGCAGGCTGACCACTGGATGTTTCCTGGCAGGAAGGAGTGTAAAGGCTTCATTTTCTGTCTGTGTGCCTGCAATCTTGGCTGTTGTTCAGTCCTGCCTTGCTCATTGCTTCTACCAATAAGGGACATGGTTGGAAAGTGCACCGGGAAATGTGGAATAGCATTTCAGTAGACACAACAGCATCTAACTTCCTTGCAAACAAATCAGAATAAAAGCTCAATAAATAGGTCTTCTGAGCATCAAGTCTGCATAAGAAAGGATATTGTAGAGCAGAAAAAGTTGCAGAAACAAATAAAAAAATAATCATGGGGCTGGAGCGACTTCTCTGCATAGCTACAACATGTTGGGCCTTTTTGTTTAGGGGGAGAAAGGCAAGTACCGCTAAGTGGCTGGCACATACAGATCCCATAGAGACACTGGCAAGGAAAGGCAGAGGCTGCCAGACCATGGATAGCTCTAAGTGAACAGCTTGTTCCAACAAAGGTTGGGAACAGACTGAAGCCTTTTAAGACTCTTTCTCCAGGCTACCTCCTTTAGGCTTCCCCACCACTGTGGAGGGCTTTAAAGGACCAGCCCCCTTGCCTGAAGTTGGGCAGTCCTCTATTCCATAGTTTCCCTCCTGGTGCCACTGGACTGGTGACATGTGGTGGGAGTAATTTGGTTCTTCAGAGAAAGGCACCCATGAGGGTCCAGGCTCTGTATCTACTGGCCCTGATGGTCTGGGATATCCATCCAGGGGATTCTGACCAATAGCCTCAGGCACCATGGTCTCCTTATCTCCAGCAGTCAGCTCAGAGGGCCACTTCCGCCCTCTGGAGGTGGTGTTGCGGGCTCTCACGACCCATCCCCCCACATGCACAGGGGGTGGGTGGCCAGCCCTGTACGACTGGGGAATTCCCGGCTGCGTCACTGGCCAGGCTGACCAATCTGGTTGGTCTGGGGGTGTGGCCTGCCCCATAAAGGCAGGACGCAGCCAGGAGATCTCTCTCTTTCCAGCTTCCAACTGCTCCGGTTTTCCCACCCTCTCGCCCTTTAAGGTTTTCATCTCTTTTGACCTTGCTATGGACTTCAGTTGGTTGCCATTTAGGGGCCTGATAGGATTTTTTCCACTTGGCAAATTGGCACCAGCCACTTGGTTTTGCCCTACCTCATAGCAAATTGTCACAACTTTTAAGGTTTGGCAGTTACGCATTGGAATATTTCTGGAGAAGAGAAGAGGGGAGGTAGCACCATCACCTGCCCTGCATACTGAAGGATATTCCGTTAAAGGATTCTGGGGGACGTGGCCCTGTCCGAAGCCTAGGGAGGTTAGGGCCTAAGGCATGACCCCTATTGGTGACCCCCGGAGGAGCTCCTAGTTGATGTGCATCAGCAGGACTCCCCCTACTGGTAGTTAACCCTTCCCAGACTTCTGGCAGACAGTCAGATATAGTCGGTTAAATCCAATGCCTCAGCCAATACCACTCATCATCTGTAACCAATAAAGTTGTAGCCTTTTTTTAGCCCATCAACCTTAAATATTCGAGTCATGTGGCTTTATTCTACCAAGGGGGGTGGGGATTGGGACCTTGCCACACAACTTTGCAGCTTTTGACTCTGTCTGGATTGTTGCTGAATTCAGGGTTATGATTTCGGCTTCTTCTTTCTTCAGCTGTGTCCCCATTACTCGTACCTGCTTTATACAGGCTTTATACAGCCTTAGGTTTTTAAAAAAGCAGATTCATTTATTTACTATGTTAATATGCCATCAAATAGCAATATTCTCTGGGCGGCTCAAAGCATCAATATTCCAGTCACATCTAGTTTGGCCCAAGGTAATGGACTGAAAATCTACCTAGGCTTATTTTTTTGTTGTTTGCTTAATTCCCAATTACATTTTCCATTGAGATAATATTTTCTTAGTCTCAATCCCCTTTTCTTTCTTTCTTTCCTTTTTTTTTAAAAAAATTTCATTTGGCACTAGACCAGTTGAAATGATGCCCTGTTTTCATTCTTCAGCAAATGGCTCTGGTTTGGAAATCTTAACATTTCATTCATGGCTATTTGTTCGTGCATTTAGTACACATCCCATCTGTGTGCTGTGTAATTTCCTAATGAGAGCATTATAAATGCCTGGAGGCTCATTAAATGCTTGGCTTTTTTCTGGGGTTGGTGGGGATTAAATATGAGGCACATTTTAAATATTTAATGTTTTGACATGAATCTGGAGGAAGAACCAGACCTTTTCCGACTCTTATACAAAGGAAATGCTTATGCGGTACCCCAGCCTCAATCCTGCAAGCAATATGCTAAAAATCCAAGTTCTATCCCCACAAAAGACTAAACATGTGAGCAAAGGGCATCAGCTGACATAAAGAAACAGGGCTGTATTCCTAAATCTATTCCTGGGTTTTGGGATAAGCTGTTTGGGGCTTGGGGGCAGGGGATTGGCAACAATTATCTCCTTCTATGTTCCACTGACAGAAGTCCCCACTGGATCCAATAGGGTTGCCATATTTCAAAAAGCACAAACCAGGACCCCTCGAAAGTTCACCTTTGAAATCCCATTAATGTCCGGGAAAATCCAGATGTATGGCAACTCTAAGATCCAAGAGTCTTCCATCAGCAGAGGACACCATTGGATACAATCCAAAGGCAGTTCCACAAATCATCCCCTTTTCTGAAGGAATGAAAATGGCAACATGAAAATTACATAAATCTATCACTGAACTCATTGAACTCTGGGAATATTTCTTCAGTTTTTAGATCGACCTAAGAAAAAGGAAGCAAGTAAGTCACAGAGAAAGTGACCTTCAGTGAGACAGCTGAAGACATTCCTTTGGATCACGTTGGAGTTTAAGTTCATATATATGAATGCCAAATGCCCATGGCCCTGATCAGGGATTCTGTCTAATAGCATGAGGTGACAAAGTTTGTAGGAACTGGAGTCACATGTGCTCCATCCCTAACCTCCCCAAATCAAACAGAAAGGTCGGGATGCGGCTTCTAGGTATGTTTGGATGATCACAGACAAAGAAGCTTCTACATGGTAGGGAACCCTGATAAGGCAGGGCTCAGGATTACAGAGATGCTTCAGAACATGTTCACCTGTACATTCACCTGCACATGTGTCCCTCTCCCCCAACAAACTTTGTGACTTCATGCTTTCAGGCTGGATGCCTGAATAAAGCCCATGTATGTTCCTTATCTCAAAGCCCTGCAAACTTCACAGTGCCTTGCACAAAACTTGCAAATTTAAAAATGGAACAATGGTAGATTTCCAATGTGCTTCAGAAACAAGACCTTGTAATTCTAGTTGTGTTCACATTACCAGCTCAAAACATGGCAAGTCCATTTTACACCACTGTGTTTCAAATTGTGTTTGCATGTCATTTGTACACATCTGTACAGACTGGTGTGTTTCCAAGTCATATGCCTTACATTTTCAAATAGGTTCAAAGCTGGTTGAGGGAGGGAATGCAACAAAACACAGTATTTCTCAGGAAACTACAGCATAAATGTGGGAACCATCATGTGTACATGGCTTTACAAACCAGTGGTGGGAGCACACTGGATGTGGAGTAAATGGAAGTGTGGACACAGCCTCAATTCTCCAAACAGTGGGTGGAAATTTGGATAAGAGTTTTTATAGCATCTATAAGCCAAATGGAAATCCATTCATTTCATAATTCTCTCCCTTGTCTCCAAACAGGTAAGCTTTTCAAGTGTAACAGACATGTGGATTGGATCATGTGAACAGAGGTTCAGGATGATGCTTTTAACTGGTTTTAAATCTCTACCTAGTAGTAAACCAGTATATTTTAATTGTTTCAGCAATGTTCAGGAAACACAGAACGGGAAACCTGACCAATTATTCAAATCATTCTCTTGTCTGGGGTGACTTAGATCATGATTAGAATTGCTCTGATTTAAATCAATCTATCCTGCCTTGCAATGAAGCCTGAAAAGGTGAATCCTAATTAAACTGTTGGCAAATTTCTAAGATAAAGATTTTGCTAAACATAGATTCCACAGTCTGGGCATCTGTTTTTATTTGTCTTATTGGGGCTGTTGCTTCCCAACAACCCTTGGTTTAATGTTCAGATGTGGTTTGTGCCCTGTTGACATTCCAGCCCATTTGCTTGGAGGGCATGCTGCCCATTCGGAAGTGGCTCAAAAGACTTGGCATTGCAATTGGGCAGTGTCTGGGCACCAGCTAAGCTGCATCTGCTCTGCCAGATGACACACCTTTGGGTCAGTGGATATGCCAGTTCAACCACCGCATGTCTCTATTTCCCACAACATCTGCTGAAACCATCAGCCAAAATTCAAAAAATAGTACACAAGGGGAATGCATGTTGAGTATTTGCTTGAGGCTGCTTCTGATTTCCCAGGCCGTGTTAAATGGAACATATTCAGGTTCAACAGTAGGAAAATGGATTCTCCTGGTAAAACCCACATCATATCTGGCAATCTCCAGGAAGAAAAGATAAACCTGAAAGATTGCCTGCCCCTGTATATGCATGTCAGATCACGTAGCTTTCCTGGGGAAATTCTACTTATGGTACTGCAGCTTGCAGAATTATAGGGTGCAAGAGAAGAACAGGCCCCAAAATAGGCCTGTTCTTTTCTTGCACCTGAATTATGAAATAGCCATCGTTCTCTCATGATAAAAAATAGGGATGTCCCAGCTTTTCCAGGACACTTGTCCAGCATCTATCTTTTAGAGACATGGAGTCCAGCATACATGAAATATAAATTTTGGCTGAATGGATCTCAATTTTAAATGTAGTTGATTAAATGGGTTGAGGGTTGTTATTCCCCTCTATTCCCTCTATTCCCCTCACAGAGCTACAATTTCCAGGGTAGTTTATCAATCAATATTTCTTCTCAGGAAACTCTCAGCAGCTCTATAGGGCCTGCCTAACAATTTGCAGCACCCTTCACAAACAACAATTTCCAGGTTTATTGGGGGGGGGGGGGAGCCATGACTGTTTAAAGTGGTATGATGATGTTTTAAATATATAGTGCAAATGGGACCTTATTGGAAATACTCTAAGAGCACTGTGCTCCTACATGTTCTTACTCAGTAGTAAACCACCAACTTCACTGGAACTTTCTCTTTAGTTGGGACATGGGGAATGTTTGGCCCTCCTGATGTTGCTGAACTACAACTCCTATCATCTCTTCCCTTTTTCTGCATTCCATCATAGTCTTAACTACTAAGATTGCTTAAGAAATCCGGAATGCTGGGTTCTTCCTTCTGCTTAAGAGTTTCCTTTCAACAACTGGAAGAATCATTTACCATTCAAGATGATGAATGACAAGCCCTCAGGAAGAAAATGTTTTGTTCTTCAAACATACCTTCTGAGGACCACTCCACACATCCATGTTTAGCCCTCGATGACTGAAACATTGAGCAATGACTTACAGGTGTGAAATATCTATCACAGATCAAGCTGAGAAGCATGATGGGTTTCAAGAGAGGCAGTTATGTTCATCTCTGACAAGTGACCACAAAATATTGCCATGTAAAATACTTCATTACAGATTTCATATGGTAAGCACATACAGTATACAAGCAAATGAAACTATTTTACATTCCAATATTAGAAGATTATTAGCTTAGTTTAGAATGTGCCCTGTGCCTGGAATCCCTCCTTACCAGGGTTCCCAACCATATGGATCTTAAGTGCATTTACGTGAACATCTGCTTAACATCCCTCATGAGACCTTCCATCTCAATGTAAGGAGGTCTGAAGTGGAACCAATATGAACAGGGACATTTCAGCAGGGCTTGCACACTCACCCTTCCTCACTATTGGCCCCCCCACCCCCACTCTGGAAAAGGGCTATAGATAACAATCCTAAAGCCATGAAATAGAGAGAGAGAGAAATGAAACCTTGGTGCTATCCAGCTGCAAGAAGAACTGCTTGCTGATATCAGAGAAAGTGCTACATGTTTCTTGCAGAAGAGAAAGTGCTTCTCTGACAGCTGCAGAGGTGTCCAGAGCCCTTTGTGCAAATCCTACCAGGGTGTGCCATAAACCAGTGTCTGAGCCAATATGCTACAAGAAGCTGAAAGAGCCACACAGTTAACCTCAGAGCGTTCCCTCCACCCTTTAGATTGCTCATTCTGTATCACTTGGTTATTCCTCTCGTCATTTCCCTTGCACTGGTTCTGTCAACTTTGTCAAGATTCATTCTACCTCCTAGCTTCTTATGACAAAAGTAGTTTGGTAGTGACGGGCAAAACGGTTGCTCTTGGCTTTCCTCTCTCTCTCTCTCTCTCTCTCTCTCTCTCTCTCTCTCTCTCTCTGCCTTCCGCACTGTCAGATTTATCCTTCTGCACTTCCTCACATTACAGTCCTTCACTCTGATTTCAGCGCTGGCTTTGTTTGATGGGCCTTAGATTTCATCCACTGGATGAGCACAATTTATTCAACGACTGCTTTCTCTTTCCTAGGGCTGTGCAAAGCTGGTAAGAGGCCCAAGCCAGATGGGAAATGTAAGCCCCATTTCAATAATCTTCCCCACATTTGCCTCTACTAGGGGGACTCAAAGTAGGCCCCCTAAAAATCCTATTGTGCCCACCTGCTTTCCAGCCTGCCTACTCCACCATCAGATGCTGCATTTTGCCAGTGGCAATTCACAGCAGAACTTTGAGAACAAGAGGTACAGTGCCAGTGCAAATCCTTAATCACTGGATTATCCATCAAACGTGACTCCAGTTGACTCTTGCACCTGGTTCATACCTGCATGCTTAACACTTGGTTCCTCTATATTAGATGAAAGCAATGTTTCCCAGTCTGTGCACAGTGGCTCAGGTTCAGGAACTTTTAACATGGTTGGCAGTCACCTCAAGTAGCACTCTGGGAGGGGCGGCAGATTTGGATCTGGGTGCCACACCTATCTCCTGCCTGCTTGCTTGGGGTAGCAACACCTCTTCTACCCTGAGGCAGTTTCTCACATATCCCATTCTATCCTTCATTCAGGCAAGCACTCATCTCACCCCCCCCCCCTTTCCTTGATTCCCACAAGTAGACCAGCATAGGATTGTGAATTCTATTCTGAAGCAACTATGGCTAACTCTGTAGCTCAATGGTAGAACATCCGTCTTAACATGCAGAAGTTCAATCCCTGTCATCTCCAGGCAAGGCTGGGAGAGACTGAAACCCTGGACAGAAGCTGCCAGTCATTTTAGATTAAGATGGACCCTTTTAGTCTGACTTGCTATAAGGCAACTTTCTGTGTTTCTGTGAAGCAGGGTAATCTATATTAGATATCTTTTTAAAACAATGTTTTGTCTCACACTCTGCCCACTATCATTTGGTCCCTGGGGTATTACCTCCAAGGAAATGTAGCCCTTGGGACAAAAATAGGTTTCACTTCCCTGCTGTAAATGCAGTGTAGAAAGTAGAAGTGAGTCAATCCAGCCAATGCAACTTTTGAATCAATTTGCATACCTAGAAAAATGCATAAATTCAGGCCCTCCAAGTGCTCCTATTTTCCTGGGACAGTCCTGGATTTACAGAAACCAACCAGTTTCTGATTTGATCCAGGAATGCCCTGCTTTTGTTTAGGATGTGCCTATTTTCATCAGAGAAATGTTGGAGGGTATATAAATTGTGTAACTTGTAGAGGTGGCCTCCTCTAATTAGTCTGCAGCTTTCTGAATGCATTGGTTTCACTTTATCTATTCTCCGCTTTGCAAACCTGGTATGAGATCACAGTGTCAAATAAGACAAAGACATGCTTTGTGATTGTTATATCTTATGTCATAATTTTCACTTCTTTGTTTCTTGACAGACTTGAAGCTTATGAACAAAGCCTATTTGTAAATTAATTCCTATTGCTCGAATTAACTAACTTATTCCTTTATTATCCTGAAAGGCAGGAAGCATGGTTAAATAAACATTAGCTGCAAAATGTAACATAATTTTTGTTCCTTTCTTCAAATTGTTCAAATTATCATCTATGCTTAAAGAAAAAAAATCATGTACAACTTGAAGCCTTGCCCTTAGCATTTTATGCTCTAGTTCATCGAAATAAATATACCTTGTTCAAAAGAAAAGAAAGAACAGCTTTCCAAAGACTAACTAAAGTGAATGTGACATATTCATACCAATCTGCATTCATAGGTTATTTTAATTTTAATGGGAGGGTGATAAGCAGGGATGTAAGAAAATATAGTTTCCCATTCTGCTTGCAGTTGTCATACTTCAGCGCTGTTTCTGCTCTGCTGCAGCTTGCCTTCCACACAAAAAAATCAGGTATTTGCTATTGTTGTTGTTATGAATTATTATTATTAGTTTTGTATACTGTCCTTCATCCGCAGATCTCAAGGTGGTTCACAACATTGTCTGCTGTGGCAAGATTACATAACTGAACAAATTTATGTACCGGTAATTACTGAAGTAAATTACATAAATTATGTTGTCGTTGCATTATTTCACTCGATTCAAAGGAAACACAGGGCAAATGGGGAGGGAAGCATAATCAATTGCATATCGTTTGTGGACTGAGAGCAACAATAACACTGAAAACCAATCACATTCATTGGATTGATTTCCATTCCAGGGATGGTACAAATAAACGGATATCAGCAATTTCTGCTCCCATTTCTGTTTTCATTAGAATTCTCTGACATTCCTAGAGATAAGCACATGCTTTACTCTGCTGCTGAAATCTTTGGAAATTAAATGTTCTTGGCTCTAGTTGGAATGTGCCCAGTAAGAGGGAATGCTGGAAGTTTTGAATGAAGTGGAGCCATGAGTCAACAGCCCTTGGAGGTAATAATGATGAATGTAGAATCTCTATCATGGAAATCAAGAAACTGTGTTCCTGTAAAATGGTGTGCTGCTGAACATGCACCACACACCACACCAAATGCTCTGCTGAATATTTCTATTAAAGGAATAAACTCCAGACCATAATATATGGAAATACTTGGAGGGAGGGGAGAGAAGAGTTCAAAATGTTAACAAGGTCTGCCTGATAGAAGCCAATTGACATGCCTGGGCATTTGCTCTGAAGCACAGCTGAATTTCACAAAAAGCCCTTTATTAACATACTAACATCCCACCCCTTAATTACCTCTTAGTTTCCAGCACCTTAATTCATTACTGGAAAGATATTGATTGCCCATGCCATTAGGACCACAGAGAAGTGATTGAGAAGGAAGTTCTAAGTATTATTCCACTGGGATGCTATGGGAAACAAGCAGGGGCAGACTTTGGTCTTTCAGATTTCAGTGGCACCCTGTGTGGGGTCAAAATTTGGCACCCAACAACACCTATCGCCTTCCAGTCTACTCAATTCACTACATCATGGTTGTGATGTCCTGTGGCACCCCCTACGCTTGGCACTCAGTGTGGTGGAATTGGTTGCACTGTCCTAAATTGGCCTCTGGGTGTAACTTACATGAAAGGCTCTGTTCTACCACAGGCAGGTTTGGGGCTCTCAAATTTCAGTGGCGTCCTGTGTGAAGCTAAAATTCTGCCTGTCCCTTAGCACAATTCTACAGCATTGTTTTGGCACCCCTGCAGTACATTCCCTAGGGCAACAATGCCAGTCACGCTACCCTAAAACCGCCTCTGGTTCTACACTATTATTCAAGTTGCAGGAGCTTTGGATTCTTTTGCATCCAGCTACGCTGTGGGTTAAACCACAGAGCCAGGGCTTGCCGAACAGCAGGTCAGTGGTTCAAATCCCCGTGACGGGGTGAGCTCCCGTTGCTCGGTCCCTGCTCCTGCCAACCTAGCAGTTCAAAAGCACGTCAAAGTGCAAGTAGATAAATAGGTACCGCTCTGGCGGGAAGGTAAACAGTGCACTGCTCTGGTTAGCCAGAAGTGGTTTAGTCATGCTGGCCACATGTACGCCTGCTTCCTTGGCCAATAAAATGAGATGAGCGCTGCAACCCCAGAGTCATCCGTGACTGGACTTAACGGTCAGGGGTCCCTTTACCATTACCCTAATGGATGGTGCATCAGCAGCAGTGCAACCGGATGCCTTCATCTGCCCCAGCTGTAACAAAACATATATCTCCTTTATTAATCTCTACAGCCACAGCAGGTGCTGCAACCTTCCAACAGTTTGACTTCACACCCAAAGGCACTCCTCCATTGTCTCCCAACACAGACAGATGCCAACAACAACCTTAATGGGAATGTGTAGCTGAGTAAGTTGCGTAGCTTGGAAGGGATCTGAAAGCTGTCATTAGGTGAATTGAGACCCCATCCACAAAAAAAGACCAGACAGTATACTCCAGCAGGCATGCACTTTCAGGTTCTCCCAACAGTACATCTGCTGCAAACTGGGATGATAGCTTCTGTGGCTAAGTGTTAATTTACAGATCCAACTCTGATTTCCCCCCTCCAATTCCTCCCCCACTCGTTAACTTCAGACAGGCTACATAACATAGATCTGCAGTAAACAGGAAACACTTTGGACCATAGAAATGGGAAACAACCACATGTAAATAACAAACAAAGAAAACATTTCAGCCTTTCCATGTCAAGAGCACTATCGTTTATTAAAGCATCCAATCAAGTATAAAAAAATGGGCAATAATAATAGCAAATGCTATTACGGTCTATATTTGAGAAATATAAAAAGCAATTTCATACCACTGTTTGAGTACGTCTGTATAGTTCTATAAATATATGCAAAAACATCAGACAGGAACGCTATTCAGAAACACTCTATTTGAGCACCACAGGGGGCAGGGTGATTGGTGAATATTATTTTCTTGTTTTTACGTGGCTACTGTGATCTGTGTGTGTGTGTGTGTTCACGCGCGCACGTGCAAACTCACAGCACAGCTGGGGGAGGAGGGAGATATAATTTTAGTATCCTAAATATGGCTAAGCTGGAAGAATATGGATGGGGCACAGAAGAATAATGCAGCAATAATAATAATAATAATGATGATGATGATGATGATGATGATGATGATGATGCAGAGAGAGGGTCCTGAATTGCTCTTGCAGGAACAATGAAGGAAAAAGAGCTTGAGGAATACTTAAATTAAAGTGTGGATGACCAATGAAAATATCAGTGTCTTCCTTGCCACCCTTTGCTCACACATATGACAATAATTTGATAATAATCTGTAGCTATATTCCTAAGTACCTGTTGCTTGCACTGTGGAATCAGAAATCCTTAACTGTTTTTTCTGCTAGCCACAGGTACATTGTGTGAATGTATGAAGAGCTCTACTGAATCAAACCATAGGGCCATCTAGTTCAGCATCCTCGACCCACCAGGACAGCATACTGGGACCACAACACTCACCTAACCTCACAGCAATGGAGTCACTGACAATTTTTGTCGGGAAGGAGTGGGGGAGGGGCACGGCACAAGCACACTGACAGAAGAGCTGAATTTGCTCTGTTAGTGTATTTGCACCACACTAACCTCCCCACGTTTCCCTGCTCCCCCTCTCCTCCCCAGTTAGCAGCAGCAACTCACCTGTCAGGAGTTCAGGTGAGAACCACCACTGTAGGTATACTCTCTGATTCCAACTGGTAAACATTGCCTTTGACAGCAGAGGTAGAACATAGTCATAATGGCCAGTGGCCTTTGATAAGTCAGATCCTCCATGAATTTGTCTAATCCTTTTTAAAGCATCTGCATTGCTTCTCCTTGAAAGAGTTTACCCACTAACATACTGCTTGCATTACTAACATGATGTGACAGTGAGCCTACGCACTTACAGAGCCGTTGCGGCAAGATGTAAACATGAACTAAGGTGAATAGGCTCTGTTTAAGAAGACGTAAAATTCCAGGGCCAAACTTTGTATTATGTTAAAACGTGCATTTTATGAAGTCTGCATAAACTTACATTTTTTGAGGAAAAGCCCTGATCTGGATCACACTCTTGGTCCAGGTTGTGCTCAGCACTAGTTTCCTGCCAAAAATACCTGTCCAGTCAGTAGCTATTTGCCCCCAAAGTTTCTGTTTGCAATAAACAACCGAATAGGCTTGGGAAGGCAATTGTCTGGGGAAAAGCAGTAAAGAGAGCACTGATTTAGCATGCTGTTCAAATCGGGGATTCATATAACTGCTACTCAAAGTGCAGACCCTCCAAATGTCCCTATTTTCCAGGGACTTCCCTGATTTAAGAGAAGCCATCCCAGTTTCTGATTTGATCCTGGAATGTCCTGCTTTTCCTTAGGACATCCCTATTTTCATTGGAGAATAGTTTGGAAGGTATGGAATTATCTGATCCCTGAGCTGTCTGAAGGCAATCCTGTATAGGGAAGGTTTTTTAATCATTAATGTTTTATTATGTTTTTATATATATTGGAAGGGACGCAGGTGGTGCTGTGGGTAAAACCTCAGCGCCTAGGACTTGCCGATCGTCAGGTCGGTGGTTCGAATCCCCGCGGCGGGGTGCGCTCCCGTTGCTCGATCCCAGCGCCTGCCAACCTAGCAGTTTGAAAGCACCCCCGGGTGCAAGTAGATAAATAGGGACCGCTTACTTGCGGGAAGGTAAACGGCGTTTCCGTGTGCTGCGCTGGCTCGCCAGATGCAGCTTGTCATGCTGGCCACGTAGCCCAGAAGTGTCTTCGGACAGCGCTGGCCCCTGGCCTCTTAAGCGAGATGGGCGCGCAACCCTAGAGTCGGACACGACTGGCCCGTACGGGCAGGGGTACCTTTACCTTTTTATATATGTTGGAAGCCACCAAGAGTGGCTGGGGCAACCCAGTAAGATATGTGACGAACAAATACTAAAATTATCATTATGGAATGGGACCTCCCTATTTTCATTGGAGAAATGTTGGAGGGTATGAAAGTGGCTAGCTTAAGCATGTCTTTAAAACAAACCTGTTTGATGTAATCTATAGCTATTAGCCTGCTGTGAGCTCAAGTCGAGATAAAATCTAAATTCTGCAATGTGATAAACTAGGTTTGCAAGCCCAAGCCTTGAATTCTGTGGTCAGAATATAGTTATAAAAATGTGGGGTTTTTCCTATGTAATATGGACTGCATAATTTTTCTTTGCATTGGAACATATTTTCCCCCAATGCATTAGTTTACTTATTTATTGAATAGCTGGCTGGTAGCATAAGGGAAATCTCAGGTGTGGAGGTACTAAAATTGAAAATTCTTCATTTTTGAAGTAGGGTATAAGTAATTGGCCATTCCATTGTGTAGGCAACTACTTATGAGACTTCTGTTCAAGTAATCCTGGAAATACTGTATGATTTCAGCTTTTGAGATGAGCAAATATGTTACAAATTTGACACTCTCATCCTTGCTTTAATTTTGATGCTTTGAATATGACAATATTTTGTTCTTCCTTTATTGACAAATGAAGCACTTTTTAAAAAGTGTTTCTACTACTCTCTTTGGTTCAAAACCAAGCCATCAAATATCTTATTTTTAAATAGCTTTCTCTCTCTCCCTACAAACATGTTGCTTATAAGCAGCACCTAACACTTGGGACCATTTCAATTTTGAGGACTTTTTTTAAAAAATTGTTCTTAAGAGAGTGTCTCTGGTTGGATTAAGGTCTGGTAGCTGAAGATCTTTTCGAGTAATAATGGAAGTGCAGGTTAAGGTAAAAACAAGCCTTGAGTAGAAAGAAAGCAGTTGAATTGTGTTTTTATAAACACTAGGTGTGCCAGAAATCATAATGCTTCAATAAAACTTTGCTTTCTAAAAATTTTAAAATGTAGCTTTCTGTTACAGATAACTGATCTGTCAAGTCCTGTGAAGATCTCTGGATGAAGTGCTTCTCAAGGTTACTATGTGATTTCCGTTTCTCATGATAATAGCTAAATTCTGATAATATTGCCCTTGTTCTTGCATAGGACAGGGTATCAGGGGAAGTGAATTTAAAACACCTTGTTGCTTTCCTCCTAAATGCTGGTCTATTCCAGGTTTGCATCTTCATCATCTGCTTCAACAACAGTCTTGATCTACACTGCTGCCTGCCCAGATCTCCATCTTTCAGTTGAACAACTCACAATCAGAATTCTGGGTGCAGCGATGAGACAGAGGATAGATAGCAAACATAATAAGATATAAACACAAAAACTTATTTGATCATTCATTCCCTACGATTCACTCAGGTCCCGGGAAAGTGAAGTCTCCACAGTGATGTTCCTTATAATCTCTCTTGACTGTTAGGATTTATGGGCTGCCACAGAGGCAATAAGTGAAATGTCATTGTCGTTTTGATGATCTGTTTGATTAAGCTGAGCAGCTATAAGACACAGCTGAAAACACAGACAGCGCATTGTCTAATCACTAACAGGAGCCAGAGATAGGTTGTTACATGATCTGGCTTATGGCCCTATTTCCTGTTTCAAATAAAATGCTTTTTAAGATTCTTTTCTGCACAATTACTGCACTATTCATAATCCTAGAAGCTTGATGTAGGCAGTGATGGATTAATGTTTGGCATCCATTTCCTTATATTTTGCATGTATCCTTTTGTTAAGCAGGTGACCAGATACTTTTGCTAAGCCTGGCGAGGGTTGGCCCACCCATGATGCAAGTTGCGGTAACTGCCTCAGGTGGCATGATCCACAGGGGCAGCAGATCTGGCTGCAAGGAATGCATCACCTGCTGCTGCTGCTGCCGCCAAAGTTGCAACAACAGCTGTGGCATGGTCTTTGGGGGACAGATTTGCTGCCTCCTTGGCAGCCCCCCCCATGCCACCTCCACAGTGGCTTCTTGACAAATAGAAAGTGCTGCTGGTCTCCTCCCACCCCTAGGGAGGCAATGGCAGGCAATGGCGGACAATGCCCTCTAGGGTCTTCTGTGCTCTGCGTCCCCCATGAAAGACTTTGATTCCCACTTCAGCCATCAGGTAAGATTGGTTTGATTCCACTCCTCCTTGTTTCTAATGTAGATCTTCACTCCCCTCTTCCTCTCCGAGAGGGGAAGGTGCTATTTTGTGGTTCACCTCAGATGCCAACATGTATTGGGCTGGCCCTGAGCTGGGCACATTCCCTTTTGTTGGGAGAATGGGCTTTTGGGTTACTAACTGCAGGTCTACAGCCACTTAAAAGTGTATAAATATATATATATATACACCAGTGGGGTAAAGTGTGCATAGAAAATAGCAAAGAAAATACATTACAGTGGTACCTCGGGTTAAGAACTTAATTCGTTCTGGAGGTCTGTTCTTAACCTGAAACTGTTCTTAACCTGAAGCACCACTTTAGCTAATGGGGCCTCCCGCTGCTGCCGAGCCGCTAGAGCACGATTTCTGTTCTCATCCTGAAGCAAAGTTCTTAACCTGAGGTAATATTTCTGGGTTAGCGGAGTCTGTAACCTGAAGCTTATGCAACCTGAAGCGTATGTAACCCAAGGTACCACTGTATATTAGTGGAAGTTGTTTTGCAAAAAAATGTATATGTTATGCAAAATTGCAAACAAATTTGTGCATATTAGGAGAAATTAGCACTACAATTTTCATGGAGACTTAAAAAATAATAATTGCAAACCGATGTGGAAATATGAAAAACTGAAGACTGAAAAAACCAAAAAGAAAAAAAACCTTAAAGCGACAGATTCATCCATTCATCACTAACCTCCAGTGATGTCACTGAGTGCATAGTGTGCTCCATTCCTTATCCCGAATTCTCCTAATGTGCTCCCAAATGCCCTCTTTCTCCTACTTATCTGCCTGCCACTCTGTTCCCATTACCAGCTTACTCTACCAATGAAAGTGGTGGTAAGAAAGGAGGAAGATGGTCTCATCCTGTTTTCAATGGTCAGGGGTGATGGGAGATGTAGTCCAACAACATTTGGAGAGCCACAAGTTCCTGACCTATGTAGAAAAGGCTTGGGAGAAATATCCATCAAATTTGAAGGGAAACTAGAAGTTTTAATTAGACTAGCAAAGGTGGGAGGGGTGCATCCATAGAAAATACAGCTGTTCTTAATTTGCTCTTTACCCATCGCAGGGAGCCGTGAACGTTAATAGTTATTGAAAAGTGCTTTGAAATGAGTGCTGTGACAAATGCTCACTGATTGACAAATTGAAAAGAGGGCATTAGTGGAGGCAGCGACACCAAATGAGCAGAATGTTCTCCTCCTCTGGGGTTTGTGGTATATTAAGAGCAAGGAAATGCATTCTTCCATGTGAAATAATAGGTGGGCCATATCATGTTATCTAATGGCTCACAGAACTGACAATTTGTCAGCTCCTCTGAAACGCTAAGTGAAAGCTGATTAAAAATATATGTAGGAACATAAACTCGCTAATAATCCATTGCTGGTCAAAGGCTGATTATCCACATGCTGAGCTTGACTGAGTTGGGGCTTGACAAGGCCTGGGAACAATCAAAACTCCAGATTCCACTGGGTGCCAAATGGGCTTCCTCTGGATGGTGTCAAGGTTCACAATGCATTAATGAGAATAGTCAAGTGCCATGTCTCTACGCCTGGTTATTATTGTTCCCCGGAATTCTCTAATCACAGAAAAGGTTTAGGAACCGTGTTTATTAAGCTTGGGATCATTATCAAAAACAGGCTCAATTTTTAAAAATAACACATAACTGCATAGTCAGTTTTGTTATTTGTTTTGCTTTTAGAATTTCAGTTGGATTTATTGTAAGCTTTTTTGAACATTCAGACCCGACCTATGCTCAGTTTTGCTGTCAACATTGTTTTATGATTGGATTGAATTGTCTCCCCACCCCTCACCCCCCCCCCCAAAAAAAGATTCGGGTCAGGCTAGAGTGCTGAATAATAAACATCCAAGTTCATCGTTCCACACGTTCCACACGTTCCCTACTATTTCTGTTTGTGACTATGGGCTACAATTTCAAAAGGATAAAATTATTGGTATCCTATCTTTCCCCAGGAGTAGACCAAAAGCACAAATAATAGCATTTGGGGGCAATAGCTATGATGGACTGACAATTATCATGTTTGTGTTCCCACTCCAGTGGCAAGTAAAACCAGTTGCTTATTTGACCAACTGAACTCAGTGAAGTTTAGATAGACAATATGGATAGCGTAATGGTGCAAACCTAAACTTGTCTACTCAGATGTAAGCTATATTTAGTTCAATAATATTTATTCCTAGGCAAGTGAGTATAGGATTGCAGGCTCAGAGTCCTGTAGAAACTACCTCCAGAAGAACTTAGGAACCAGCAGTGCAATCCTATGCATGTCTACCTAGAAGTAAGTTTTGGTTTGTTCAATGATACGTACTTAACCTCCAAGGTAATGTGTGGATTATTAAATATATTTTTTCTTATTACTCTGCAGTCCAACCTCCTCTCAATCAACATGTAATCAATTGGAAGCAGAGAGCTGTAATGACATTCTAATCAGAGATGTTTGATGAAGAAAATAGACTACTCACTTTATTATTCTTGATTAGTAGCAAATTATTCCTGCTAACCCTTGCCATTCTCTACCTTTATTAGGAACTGATTAGAAACAAATAACTGTTAAAACAGCAGGATTTTAATAATAGTTTTATTTGTGCCTATAATTACATGTATAATATATCTTCAATCAGATAATAAACCTTCCTCACCTGCTCCCAATTTCACACAATCCTAATTAAGCAAACAAATAAATTCTATCAGGCACAGCAGCAGTTCTGGAGGGGCCACCAAAAATGAATGAAATCTGCATTCAAATGAAGCCCAGGCTGAAATTTCTTCCTCCATCTTCTTAGAAATATTCACCTGCTGCAAACATTTCATCCTGCTTTCTTGTAAGAGGAGATAGGGCCTGTAGTAGCTCAACCCTACTTTGCTACCACCTACCAGCTGTGTTTTTGAATTGGGGGGCTATACTGCTCCCTCATGGGGTGGTCTCACCTACAATTCAATTACCCAACATGCAATGCCTGGTCAGAGCATTGCATGCTGGGTAATTTGATGACAAGTGTGAAGAGTTGTGTGTTCAGACCCAGAGACCTCCCCCCCTAAATAAACACACAATTTACTCAAATTTTAGTTTTGGTTTTTGGCAGAAGTTAAGCCACAACTTTATTGATTACAGAAAAGTGAGTGGTTGCATAGGCTCTGGTTCGACTAGCTCCCTGCACCCCTGCAGGCAGTGTTGACCCAGAGCTCCATCATATGTCAGCCAAGGGTGAACACCTGAGGTAGGTGAAAAGCCCAGGAACAGACTGTTCACTCCCCAGATGCTCCCCTGGACTCAGGCATGGGCAGAACCCCCTTTCAGGGGTTGACCGAACCAAGTTGAGTCCCTGGATTCCTTTAACAGAATACCCTTTACATAGGGATGATGAGACTGTTCTCCCATTCCTATCACCTGAACCAGTGCCTGTCCGCAACCTTATAAGTTGTGACGATTTGCTACACGGCAGGCGAAACCCAAATGGCAACAGCCAATCAGCCAAGTGTGGAAAATTCCTGTTGTGCCCTGTCCCAATGACAGATGACACACGACGGCATAGCAAGGTCAATCGCGAAATGCCCTAAAAGTAGGGAGAGGTGGGCAGGTGTTCCGATGCACGAGCTGAAAAATGAAGCTCTGGGTCACGTGCATAGGTATATATAGGTCCCTCAGTCCGTTTAGACTGCACCCCATTGGCCAGATTAAACCCAGCAACTAGGGACCTACCAATCGGGTGTTGTGGCTGTCCAATATACCCACCCACAATCAAGAGGTCAGTCTCCAGGTCTCACCACAACACGTGCCCTCTTTTAGGGAGGACACGATTCATAGTGCATGGGATTTGAGCTTGCTTCCTGCTCACATTTAGCACACTTTTAAAGTGTGTCTGAACCTGTTTTTCTTCTTTCCTCTTCTCTTCCCACCACAGTTGCTTCTTCAACAGTAAGAGGAATCTGTTTGTGAGTGTTTGCTGGAGAAAAAGCCAAAACAAAACAGAGGAGGCTGGGTGGGAAAGTGAGAAGATTAGCAGCCCAAGGTTCTTTGAGCTCACAACAACACCATCAGGACTGAACCTACACCCAAGCCACAGTGGTAGTAGTGAGAGTTCAGTTTTTAAAAGTAAGAACTTCTTTCCCAGCAATAAAAGAAGTTCAAGCTGACTAAATTTCAAAATCCTCAATGAACTGGGGAGTATATAAAGAGAGATGTAAATATAGAAACGGATGGAAAGTAAAAGAGAAATGCAGGAGGAATAAAGAAAAGGGGAGTATGGACTTTTTTGGAGCCCAAATTGCGGATCACTGGGGGGGGGGGCATTTGCTTTGGAGAACAAGAAACAGTGTTTCCTCATCCTCATCATCCCAGCATGGGGGTGGTTGGAGGGGAAGAGAAATGTCATCTCTATATTGTTCTTGAAGGTCAGTATAGGAGATACTGTTTTTATCCCATCTCAGTATGGAGGTTTTTGGAGGACGGGGGAAAGTCTTCTGTTTATATTCAGGGATGTCTATCCCTCCTCTCACTGAGGAGAGGGTGGAGGGTGAGGGGAGGAGGAAACAAGTTCAAGATACAGTATTTTATTTTCCCCATCTTTGGAGATCAATAGAATGCTGCGAGAGAGAGAAGAAATGCACCCTTCCACCCTAAGTACTATAGTTAAGGGTGTTGAGACTTGTTAAGAGAGACCTATATTCCCCTCACCGAACTACACTTTCCAGAGCTCCATGGGAAAAGATATTGTTAAACCACTTCAAGAATTTTAGCTTAGTGGAGGAAATAGAGGTTTCCAAACAGTTCTCAGCATCCTGGATGCAGCCCAGAATGCTACTGCAGCTGGATCCTTGGCCAGCAGGTCTTTTTAATGTTCTCCTTATCACTTTCCATTTCCTCATCTCTTGGAACCTTCTGCTAACCCTTCAGTCCCTTGCTTGTTCCTTCCATAATTTGCTCTCCACCTCTACAATTCTATGAATCAAGGTGCACGTCTATATCTTATTGGAACTTGTAGTCCTCTACAGCAGTGTTTCCCAACCTTGGGCCTCCAGCTGTTTTTGGACTACAACTCCCATCATCCCTAGCTAGCAAGACCAGTGGTCAGGGATGATGGGAATTGTAGTTCAAAAACAGCTGGAGGCCCAAGGTTGGGAAACACTGCTCTACAGCACAAAATTCATGCAGTTTCTCTTGATTGGTCCTGGCATTTATTCTTCCTTCACAAGTTCGACATTAGAACAGGAATGGCTGAAAGCTGGAATCTATTGGGCTCTCAGATATCTATGGAGACTATTAGAGCAACTCCTGAGACATTGGCTCATGTGCTAGGGAGTCATACACTGGCCATGTATCTGCTTATAATTATTTAAAAGGCTGCTGACCCCACTGAAGTGTCATTAAACCAGAGACTACTAAGCAGCTTACTCAAGCTGCCATGACAGCTTGCTGCTAAAGGAAGATAAGTTGTGACAGGTTTAAGGTCCTCCAGAAGCTAAGAGTCTATCACTCAAGGCACTCAACTGTGGGACTGAAGAGGCCAGCTAGACTGTCAAAGTTTGTGTTTTCAAATATTTCTGTCCCTTGCTTTATAAAAAATTGTTTGTGAGTGATAGCTGGATGGGGAGTGCAATTCCTCACAACCATGATGACTTGTATTAGTGCCCTCCCTCACTATGGATATACATATTGAGCATCAAAAACAGGCAGGATAAGCACTGGATAGAGTAACCTGGTTCATCGCTTCTCCTTTTCCTTGATCTGCCATATTCTGGTCATTGCAAGTAACAAGCAATGTGACCACAAGCAGGTGGTTGAGACAAAGCTGTCGAACCTTTCAAATACACTGTGCATCTTGTGGATTCTGACTTCAAAGACCACCATGATATTGTGGCTGCAGTCCTAACTACACTTTCTAGTGGGTAAATCCATTTGAACTGTGTGGGACTTACCTCTGAGTAAACATGATTGAGATTATTAGGACTGAGAAAGAGCCTCTCTCTGCCAGAATTTAGTTCCAAAGAGTTAGGACTGAAATCTGTTCTGCTGGCAACTGAATAAAAAGGAGTATCTGTAAAACAGAATGAGGAATCTACAGACAGTGGATGCTACAGAAGTACTTGCAGTGTTTGCTTATGTGCCATTTTTTTTAAAAATGCAATGTGCTATATAGCCTTTGTTAGTCACCTCTGCTTTAAAACAACTTTATGAGGTAGGTCACCGTTTAGAAGGTCACCACCATTTTGTAAATGTGCAATGGCAGTTGAGCAATAAGTTGTGTGTCCAGGATTATCTAATGGATCCATGAATGAAGAGATGGTAAACCCAGCACTCCAGCCATGAGACTCTTAGGTTGTCCATTCAAATTAGATGAGTGCAGGTAGTTGAGTAGAGAATTACTCCTGGTGATAGCGGGCCCCTGAAAATTGTAAAAATTATTATCTACTGAATTATGCATTGTAGATATCTTCAATTACTGGAACATTTTCCCCATTTTGTAAAATGGTAAGTTTGTTTCATAAGACTGGTAATATTGAGTTAATTTATAAGTATCTAGGACAATTTATTTTTATCTTTTCCATCATATTTAATAATTGACTAATGGTCTGTAACTGTACTTTAATGTTATAATTAATTTTTATACAAGTAAAAAGTTGCCAAGCTGCTGCTCAGCCGTAAGTTGCAGATAGAGGATTGAAGACACCCTTTATTTTAAAATAAACTAATCAGCGAGATCTATTTGGATTTCACCCCACATTTTCAGTAAGTGCTTATTCCAACAAACTGAATGGTTAACTTCTCCAAGGAGCTTCTACAGTTCTAAACGTTATTTTTCATTCTCACTTTCTTAGTCATGTTTCATGCTTACTAGGAAATCAAATTTTGCTTCTCAAATTTGTTTGTTTAGTTAACTTATCACAAAAAAATGGTTGACATTCCTTGCTGCCATGGCTTGGTATCTACCACTTTCACTGGAATTATAGAGTTGGCTATAACTAATTTTTATTTTTTTCCGGCTTGCCTTCCACATCATGAGCAGGGTTGGGGAACCTATGACCCTCTAAATATTGCTGACATACAGCTACCATTTCCCTTTACCATTGACCATGCTGGCTGGGGTTGATGGGAGTTGGAGTCCAACAGCATCTAGAGCAGGCTTCCTCAACCTCTGCCCTCCAGATGTTTTTGGCCTACAACTCCCATGATCCCTAGCTAGCAGGACCAGTGGTCAGGGATGATGGGAAATGTAGTCTCAAAGCATCAAAACAGCCAAGGTTGAGGAAACCTGATCTAGAGGGCTAAAGTTTTCCTTTCCTGGTTTTATAATCCATTACTTTATGCCACTGCTTTCAGTTCAAGGCAGGTTAACTTTTAGGTTGATTTCCTGTCACAAGTGCTTTAAGGCTAGAAGTTATTTTCTAATTCTGTCATTAATTCAACCAGAAAAAGTTTCTGCATCTTGAGCAAAATACCTTGAAAATAAAGCAGATGGACTTCTAACTACATACCGGGAAGGGGCTTATTAAATGAGAAGGTGCCAATTTAGAAATAGTTGCTTATAAAGCCGACTTTATTAAAATTCAAATGCAGTGATGGAGATAAACAGCTTGACTGTAGGCAATATAAGTGTCACTGTCACTAATGATGTTTGGGTTGTTTTACCAACACTGATTTGAAAGAAACTGGCAACAGGGAAGGAAGTGAAGTTTGCACTACTTTCTGTGGTTTTCTGCTTGAAACTCTGACTAGTCTGTTACTTTGCGTAGGTATTTCCTTGCAATTTGACAGAAGCCAGGAGAACCATTAATACTCTAGGCAAAGCATCTAGGGAGATTATGAAAACAAGTCTAGTATTTTAATAGTTGAAAAGGCCACCATTTCACATTCCACCTGTCAAATTCCAATTTGTGGGGGTTTTTTAAAATAAAAAAATGGTATCTAGGTTGTTAAGGGATTTGCATCTTTTTGCACTAATGAGTATAGGAGGCAGAAACTGTCTGTACAGCCCATTATTTAATACAGTGTCAGTGTCTACAGGGATTTAGATGGAATTGCAAGGTGATGGGACCATATTCCATTTTTGAAAAAGTTCTGCAATGAGAACAGAAGCTTAGATTTGCTTTGGAGACCTGATGCACCTTCCCCCTTTATATAATTTTATTTCAGGCATCCGCAATCACTGCAGTACAAACACCTGTGATATGCTTGACCATGAGCAGCTGAAGCAATAAACCTCGAGAGAAGTCCATTGTCCTGTTTGCATGGGATAAGCAATGAGATGGAACTTTGTATCTATTTATGGGACTAAAATGAATTAGATTTTGCCAATTTCTAGGCTAGACTCAAAGTCCGATTAGTTTTCCATTTTGAAAATATCTGATCCAATTAAGTCTGACAAGAGTAATAATCCACAAAATCTGTATTGAGTCCACTTCATGTATGGAATAATGCTGAATACATACCTGAAAGTTAATGTACCAGGCATAATTCCAAAGCTCTAATCTGCTCATTTTCATAACATAACATATATTGTGCAAACTGGGTGCAAAGGGATATTTGATACTGGCTAAATCTTTTAACCCAGCATATTCTAATAAATAAAGGCAAACACCTATCCTTGCAAAGCTGTGCAGATGTAGATGCTTGCAAATCTAATATGGTGCAGATATTTTTATTTATTTATTGGCCTCCAGACAATATGAGATCTTCTCTGCCCTGATAGTATTTTTAATGACCATTTGAGTAGTTAACAACTTTTTCTTAAAAGTTTATATAGTAAGCTAAAGAAATGCATTCAGTGATAAGAGAAGGTAAAAGGTTTTGCTGGGATAATATACACATGTGCATGATGATGATTGTCACTATTTATTGATATTGTTATAATTTGGCTATTATTGGGGGACTGTTGGAAAACTAATAAAAACTTATTGGCAAAGAAGAAGAAGAAGAAGAAGAAGAAGAAGAAGAAGAAGAAGAAGAAGAAGAAGAGAGATAACGATTGTTCCTTTCCTAATTGCACCTCACATCTGAAGAGTAAATATTTTGCACTCTTTTGCTTAGTGGTGTGGTACAGTACACTGTCATTTTTTATTATTATGAGTAATTAACATGACATACTGAAAGGATGAGAAAGGAGAACCTTCCCCCAATAATGGATAGAAATCTCATTGAACTTGCTGCTCTTCTCCACTGTATCTCTTCTTCCTTTCCCAAATGATCATTTATAGTCTGTGTTGCTCCTGACTAATAATATGTCAATTCCCCAATGTGGTCCATTTTGAGGGCTGTGTTATGGAACCACAGTGAGTATGTTATAAGCCTTGCCACCATGTTGTGTACAACTCACTATTGTAAAATAGTATCTGTACAGACCTATTGTGTTGGGTTGGCGAGAAGTTTGGTTCATTTGGCATTTTAGTGCAGACCTCCCTAATTCACACCCACAGAAACAATATATGAAGCAAAATGTAGCTATTCTTCAAAATGCTTACTTCTCTGAATTTTGTAGTGCAGTTGTCTATCCCCCCAAAATGTGCACAAATAGGGATATTAGGTGAAAGTTTGTATAATAATGCATATCTATGGGGAAATAACATACAGGGGGGAAATGCCTGCAAGGATGTTAATAGTAGGCAGAATTTCATTAAAAATGAGTCTCTTTGGAGAAATGCACTCTAAAACACTGATTAATTTTTGTGGGGATTTTTGTAATTTTACAAACAGAAACTATGAACTAAACGTAAGATCAGAAAAATGAAAAACTGAAAGAAAACCAAAATGAACAGATTCATCCAGCTGGAACCTGACTTTATATTTCCTAAAATGCCCCTGATTGATAAACACTGGCTAAGTTTAAAGACTACCTTTTTGGACTAGAGTCCACTTCATTAGATAAATGAAGTGTTATCTTCACAGGGGAGGAGTGTGTATGTCTATAGCGAGAGAAAAGTTATTTAGGCAGACCAGATGGAAATTAAATGCCACAAAATAGTCTCCAACTATTGTTATTAAATCAGAGCAGTCCAGGTTATATTTTAAAAATAAAGCTTTTAACTTTCCCCCATTCCTGTGCTGTAAAAATAAAATCCAGCGCTCTTTCAGTGCTCCACAGGCATCATTTAGGACTACCTTCTTATAAAGTCCATGAACTTAAAAATAGGACCATACATACAGTGTGGCACAATTTTGTGGTTATGGGTTTATACGTCTTGAAGGTACTGACATTGTTCTTCAACTCAGGATGGGGAAGAAAGATGCTCACCTCCTGAATCATTATTCAGCCCCCCACCCCCAAGTCAATGCACACCCCTAGATGATAGTGTATTTCACACTGCAAGATGAGCAGGTGAATGGACCTCTGATGTTGTGACTGACTGATGGGCTCTGCGTCATTTAGTGATGCGGTTTGGATTATGGCTTTTATGGTTTTGTTTGTGGGGGAAAGATATTTACCAGTTCAGTACATTCTGGTAAATGCTTTTGTAAATGAAAACTTGACTCCCCGTTGTGTGCAGAAGAGGCAGCTTGAGCAATCAGGAAGGCCTTAACAGACTCACAACCAATGTAGATCAGGCACAAGGAGACACATAATGCACAGCAGCCAGGAGGTTGTGTTTTCTCAACAGAGTCATTAGCACTAATTGACCTAATCATTAAGAAACAGGCTGACTCCAATAGACTAATTATTAAGACACTGACCCAGATATTTAGCCTTCAAAAAATTAGCAGCCTTACTATCCCCCCCAAGACTCCCCTCCCCCTTGTCTTTTCCATAACAATATTTGTGCCTTCCTCTAGACAGAAGCAAACTCATCTCTTTCCAGGGAGAAATTATTTCGGCCTTTTAATCCCAAAGTCCAAATGTCACTGTTATCATCTCAGAGAATAATCACTTTGAGTACTCATTTATTAACGTTTCAGAGGAATTGGTTTTTTAAAGAAGAGTGTGAGCGGAGAAAGGGAACACGAGGGGAGTGTTGTGAAAGAAGCAATACTTGGCCTTTATTTTGCACTTCATTATCTGACTGAACCTTCCCAGCTACTTAACTTCATGATATTCTATGCATGTGCCATTCTGGTTTCCTACATAAATGGAAAGATTCACTTAAGTGATTATCCAAGACCTCTAAAAAGCTTTTCAGCATGTATGTAAATGGAGATAGATTGTGGGTTGCTGCCCATATGTTACTCCGCTTTGCTCTAAATTTTTCATCATGTGGTAGAGAAGTAACAGTAAATTCTCATCATAGAATTGTAGGATCTGGGATAAAGACAGGGGCATCTGTATTCATTTTTAATGCAGTGTTCTGGGCTTGGTGGAGAAAAGCTTCAGAGTAAAGATTTTCCAATTTTTGAAGCAGTTGGACAGTAAATTTTCTGAGTGCCTCATGCCCAGGTGACAAGAGTTTGTTAGCTGCTTGTGACAAGCAGGGTTTCGATCCACCCTCAGCAGAGGGCAAGGCTATGTGCATATGGTTCATTCAAACACTCTGGCAGAAAAAAAATCACTTCCAGCATGCTGTCCCTGTGTGTTGGAAGTTTGAGGATAAGACAAGATGTATGGGCCTAACAACAGTAACGGGGCTTTGCTTGCTATGGTGGTTTCATTTAAAGCCACCCACTATTCTGGAAAGAAACAGTGCTCTGAATGTGTTGTGTCTGAAAGGTTTCAGAACTGGTAGGTAGGTAGGTGTCAGGTGTGCGTGCAGGTGCCAGGCCCTGTGACCAATAGGACTTTGCAGGACTGGGGCCTTCCTAAGTTTTTTTCTGAAGAGGCAAGGCGTGGCCACACAGGTGAGGCAAATTGGTAACTCACAACACCTGGTGGCAAGAGCTGGGAAGGGATATAAGGTCAGCATTTCCCTTTGGCTCTTTGCCACAGCAACATGCTTCGTGCCTTGCTGCGTTTGGCTTCTTGCTTCCTGATCCTTGAACCTCGGCTTCTTGACTCCCTGCTTCTTGATCCTCGGACCCCTGACTTTGTGATTCCTTGCTTCTTGATCCTCGGATCCTTGGCTTCTTGACTCCAGGCTCTCTGACCCTTGGACTCTTGGCTTTCTGACTCCTGGCTTCTGGACTCCCGTTCCTGCTCCCACCCCGCCATCTTGCCCCTGGTCCTGACGTCCCCTGCCGGGTCTTTGATCGCCTGTGAACCAGACCATGACAGTAGAGCTGTCATGGATCTGCTATCATCATCAGGGTGATGACCAGAGGAGATCCATAGAGCCTGTCTGTAAGTGGAGCTACTTGTAGAAAACCATCATACAGCGATCAATGCAAAACATACCCTTCACATGTTGGCCCAGAAGAGCACAAAGCAGTTGCGGGCATTGTGTAGCTGTGTTCATTAGAGAACCACATAAACATGAGACACTTTAGAGAAGAGCAACTGAGCCACTAATTTTATCTCAAAAGCAATTGGCTGCAGGACATCAGGCAAGGCAGGAATCTGATTTTTGATATCCTGCATCAAATGAAATCACTAGTTTAATCATATGGGGAAAGTGCGGACCCCTGCTGCACAGGCGCTTCAGGTGTCTACCAACAGAAGTAAGAATAGACAGAGAGAAACCTGAGCAGGCTTCTGCTAACCCTGACCTTCCAGTGAGTTTGCTCTTCAGCTTTGTTTTCGCTCCCTTCCATTGTTGCAGCCAGAGGCAGAAGTACCAAGACTGAACTCTGTGCGTAACCCTGGTCAAGGCAAACATTTCTCATTTTCTTTGGGCCTTGTCTTTGGTTGCTGGTGAATAACTATTAATGAGCCTAAATGCAACCTCAGCCAAGATTCAGGGAGGATAATTGGCAGTCTTAGTGGGAAGAGCATACCTTGTTCATCCCAGCTGTAACAAAAGCCTTAATTGCCAATCAGTGCTGAGGACTTCTTTGGGGAGAAGAGACCCTTTTAAAATAAGAAAATGTGTGTGTATCTCACTTACTGCTGCCTACAATAACTTTTGGAAGATGAAAAGCTGCATTTTCAAAGCACAGCATGGTAACTTGCCTCTGTAGCAGTATTTAAAGGCATATGGATAATGATCCTTCCATATGTGTGCATATTGCAACTATGTGAGCAGTCCTAGCTACATTCGTCTTTCTGAGACATTGAGCCCAGGTCCATGTATTTGGCCCTGCCTATAGACCCCTATAGAAATAGCACTCGTATCATACTGTATGTGAAGATGAACTTTCTTCCTACTAGGAAAATGCTTAATTGCTTTTGCAACTAGCAGGGCTACCCCTCTGGAACTTGACAACATTTTCAGAGTAAGATTGTGTTCTCCATTTTTCTTTCACAGAAGCCTTGCTGTTGAGTTGGCCAGAGCAAGTGAAATTAACAAATGCGCAATGAAATGAATGGCCTCAGACAAGCTGACAATTTTACAAGCTAATTACTACTTGTGTGCAATAATCAAAATCTAGAGACGCATGTAGCAATGGCAGATGGAAAATGATGGGCATTAAAAGCATGGGGGGATATGCATTTGACTTTAAACATATTGCTCACATCTTTAAAAACTGGTGAATAGGTGAAGAATGTATTGAATAATCCGCAGAAGGCTACAGCAAGCATAGTTGAGTATGATTAGTATTCCTTTTAATCCAATACCATGCCATCAGGGAAAGCTATTTCTTTCAATAGCATTAGCAAATAGTGATTTCTTTTGATAGCATTAGCAAACAGCAATATATTCCCTATTCAGTCATTCTTCCCTATGCACCAGGCAATTACCATTGTGTGATGGGGATGAATGAAAATAAGCCAGCTGGCTCTGCCCCCTCCCAAATGACTCTCATCGCCGCCATTCCTTTGTTGGGGGCTAAATTGCTGTACTTGAGAAAGCTTCCTGTGTATTTTATAACACTGATCTCCCTGGGTCCTAAATCACAGATACCCCTCTCAAGAGGTTCAGCCACAAATTCCTGGAGAACTGCAAGAATGGAACATGTGGGAGGGGGGACAGAAATAATAGCCCCATTTTCCCCCTTGCACAGTTTTAATCATATAGGTAAGGTGCCTTATGTCTGAACCTTCATATGTCCCCACCCTGCATGAGAACCTTAACACATTTTATGATAATAGCCCTTTGCCTATTATATATCATTACTTCAACTGTCTTGTTTCCAGGTTTGCTGCCTCTTAGATTCCCTTCCTTCCAGGAGCATTTACCAGTTCTCAGCCTACCTGCAGCATTTACACCTCTCTTGAATTCTACTCCAGATTGATATGTGGAGCCTGTGTGAAGTTTTAATTCCAAATTCTCTTTGTTCCTTGAGCAGTTGGGATGTTTATGAACATTCTAGTTCTGCCAGTGTTCATGGCTTTCCTGCCACAAGTAAAATAGTATAACAGTGTAGTAGTATAGTAAAAAAAAAAAAGACGTGTTATTGCTATTTCGGGGTGTAAAATCCATTTCTATATCAGTTGAGCTGCTTGGACAATATGCCCTTCACATCTCCTTCCAGCCTCACAGTTATATAATAAAATAAATCACAGCAGTGAGATTATCATAAATACCTAGTGAAAGAGAAGGCATTTGCCAGTCAATTATGCATGCTGAGTATATGTTGCATGAAGAAGTGTTTCCTTTTTGCTCATTGTGCTTTGAAATGTAGCAGGAAACTTGGAGAGAAGGAATAATCTCCAGAAAAACCCAAGGTGATATAGCACTGCAATATACATATAATTAGCCCTCTCAGAGATAATGAAACATTTTGTTAATTGATGGCACAGAATGCTATAGTAGCCCTCATTTCATAGCCCAGTAAATCAAAATGAAACATATTCAGCTTCGGTGAATATACCTGATTTATCCCACAGTGGCTAAGACATTTTCCACACGGTTTCTACTTGATCCTAGCAATAGAGTGGACTGTTGAGTTTAAATAGATTCAGCTAGTCAAGACTTTTCTTATTCCTTTTTCTGAATAACCACCACATCAGAATAGATAGCTGTGTGTTGGGCATGTCAGGATGACTGATAATATTTGATGTGGCAAACTCATCAACATGTGATTTCTATACATCACTTTTAAGGTTTTGATATTTACCACATCCTACAAATCCATCAAAGGAAGGTCATTGCAGATCTCAGTTCCCACCACCATAGGTTCATTCAGAAGAAAATGTTCACCGGGGGTGGGGATTATAGAAGTCACATGATGGTGATTTTGCTATGCACATTTAGGCTCTGATCCAATAATTAATCTCCATATGCTCTGTTGCTGTACTCTTCATCATTGCATACCTAAGACTCACCTTTAACCCCAATGTGCTACATGGGGACCCAGTTTTATACTTCTCCCTCCCTCAAATTTCTCCTTATCTTTCCTCTGCCCCATAGTTCTATGTTACCCTCTCTCCTTTTTTTAAAAAAAGGAAAAACATGGTGGTTCTGTGTCCTGAGTATGACCCATCGTAGTTAGCTTTGTGATCCAGTTTTGGATTCCAACCCAGTAGCTAAAGACAAAAGTTATACTATAACTGTAACATAGCCAAATATAAGAATCCATAGAATTCTTATATTCAAATATAAGAATTCATAGTCACGGAAGTTCAGTTCTACACATTTCTGCATTGGTTTGGGATTATTTTGGGACTATTTTGGAAGAAAGTTAAGAAAATCCATCCATTTTGGGACTATTTTGGAAGAAAGTTAAGAAAATCCATCACCATTTTTGCATGAACTTCTTTGATACACATTTTGCAAGGCCATTTCCACTAATGTGATGCATTTATATGCACATTTTACTCTTACTTAGCTGGAGAACAGCAGTGCAAATTTCATATAGCCATACATTTCAAAAAATACATTTCAAAGAATGTACAATTTGGTTTCCATATTGTTTCAGAAAGAATGAATAAGGTAAGATCATCTTTTAACTGAATCAAATTTCTCACCCACCCACCTCCACTGCTAATCTTGGGTGCCAAGGCAGGGAAAGCTTTTTGCTCAGGACCTTAGAGAACTTCTGCCAGGGAGCACCATGCTGGATGGACTGTACAGTAGCTCTTTATACCTTTATACATCTTAGACTTCATAGATCCAGGAAGAGTGGATCCTAAGCTACCGTCTATGCCATACTGTCCTGCAGGTGTCAAAAGACCTACATACGTAGCATTTCCATCTTTGTATTCTCAAAATGGTGTAACGTGGCAGATGGCTTATGAGAAAATAACATGAAAAGTCTCTCTCTATTGGGTGCAGTCCGTGTATGGAGTATAGAAGCGAAAACAGAGTAGCCTGTGGTGAACAAATTACCTAGGATAAATGAGGGGAAAACTACCTAATAGCACTTATCTCTTAAAACATTCTTCTTCACTCCATAAATTTAACAACAACACAGAGGAAAGCATTACAATGGCATCTTCTGCATTCAAGATAAAACTTAACAGCTTTTGGAAATGCAGAGAAGGAGGAGGGAGAGGAATTTAGCACCCAGTCACCATTAATTTGATTTTGTTGCAACTAATTAAATCAAACTCAATTAAATGTCTTCATGCTATAACCTTGACGCCCTTTGTGATGCTGTTATCCTTTTATGAGGGAACACAATCTTCCTTTTCCCTACAGCCCTTTGAGCTTCATCAAATTCTATATTTTCATACAGTTGAAATTGGATTTGTCTTTGCCTCCCAAAAGGGATGACTTCAATTTCATGCCATGTGTTTATGAATCATCCCATCGAATGTGCCAAAATGGCAATGAAATATTTCAGTGCACTCATGCCACATGCTGCCTTTTGCCATGTGATGGCTTGCTTGGCTTTCCTTTCTTCTCCAAAGTCCTGGAGAAATCCATGGCAGAAATAGGAAGAGTTGCTGTCTAATTTCTGGATGTCAGCCTGACATTCTGAGCACAAGGTGGTCCTCCTCTTTGCTCTATTATGGACACAAAAAGACCCAAGGCCCACTGAGTTTTGAGCATATGTTTGTAAACCCTGCATAGTCAGACATAGATTTATTCTCACTTGTCACCACAGTTGCAAAATATGCTAAATGAGCTGGCAAAGAGCAAGCCTCAAGTTTGCTTGCAAGCTCCATTAAGCCCACCTTAGCCTGTTTTCAAAACGATAAGGTAAAAACTATGTTCCACATGCTTTTTAAATTGCATGCAGATAGTTATCACTTCAGAACACATTCAAATCCTCATGATGAAATGCTGCTGCTTTGGGAGGGGGGGAAGCACCCTGGTTTATTAGTTTCACTGCAATTAGCTGGCAAGATCTTAGCTTAATTGGTGGCATACCAAGTAGGGTGAAGCTACATCAAGCTTTAAAAATAAAAAACAACACTCAGGAAATGTCTGCTCCCTTGACAATGGGAAGAAAGGAAATTAACAGTGCAATCCTATGCATGTTTACTTGGCAGTCAATCCTACTGAGTTCAAAGAGTCACATTCCCAGCTAACGAGGTGTAGGATTGCAACTCAATTCCTGTACAGTGAGATGCTCTGGCTCCCACCTACCTGGAAGCCAAACTGGTACATAGGACTGCTAGTAATGCAATGGTGAAGGTAAAGCCCTATGCCCAATCCATTCTTCACATGTTTTAGGATAAAACTTTCCATAGAGACTACTATAACTAAACAGATTATCCTTCAGCACTGGAAAGGGAAAGCCTTCACTCAACTTGCATATTAAATCTCAGATTGAGGATCTTCCCAAACTGGCCATCAAAGAAGTAATAGCAGTGGAGAAATATGATGCTACAAAGTTTAATGGTATCTGGTCTGAATTTCTGGAGCTCTTTGAATAATAATTCTGAGTACCACTTGCTACTTGTCGTGCCTTAATTCCCCCCGCCCTTTTTTCCACTTTCTCTCCCTCCCTCCCTGTCTTTTATATCCATCCTTATTTGGGGGATTCTGGGTAGAGAGTGTGGACTTCTGAGGCGTGAGTCTATTTTGTTCTTTTTCATAAATTGTTAGAATTAACTTAAACCTTTTTCAAAAGCCCAAGAACAAATCTAGGTGAATCTCACGGCTCATATTAAAGGAGTTGCAACAAAGAACTACTATTAAAATGAATACAGCTTTTAAAGTCATGGATCCATATTAAACTTATATTTACACAGATGCACCTTTGGGTTTATTTACTTATTTATGCTGCCCTCTAGCAAACGTTATCTGGGTAAGTCTCAGGATAAAAATATGAAGTTAAAAATGCAATTCAGTATAATGCTAGAAGACAATAAGAATGCAATGCAATAAAATGAAAGCACAGCATCAAGACACCAACAGATCAGTTCAAAACCTATTAACAAAAACAAAGAATGTTAGTACCCTATAGCGCCAAATATGGGCTCCATAAAATCCATCACTTTCAAAAACTATTGGATGCTTATGGCCAACAAACTCTACCAAATCAGCCTGTATCAAGAAAAATGGGCTTGAAGAATCAAGTTGTGTGGTGGTAGGAGAATTCATAGAGACCAGCAGGAAACTTGCTGAAGTAAATCTAATCTAGTAATGTCTGTTCAGGTCATAATCCTGTTTTCATTAGCTGGAAATAATGGTTCTTCAGGTAAAATCTCTTCATTTTTTCAAAGCATTCTAAAACAGTTAAAACATAACAGTTAGAATCGAAAGAGTCACTTCACCCAGGAATATCAGGGCTGTGAGAGAAACAGTATTCTTCAGCCACCAAATGAACCCAACTGGTGATAACACAGCAATAGATGTCACAATATATTGTAAAAGTAGGCATGAGGTCTCTGTTGCATGGAATGCCATTTTTCACCTTTGGCTAAATGCCTGGCTATGGCCGCATCTGGAATGGGTCCAACCTCGCTTCACAACCTCTTATATAGAATACTTCACTGCAGTCCTTGGGCTGAAAAAGTTTCCCACCCCTGGTTTAAAGGGGGAAAAGACCACAGAAGAGGCAGCACCAGCTGTTCTGTACACTTGACACAAACTCAGATGACAGGCAGGGGTTCTCTCCAGCAACATTGCACCTATTGGTCCTAGGAATTTCTGCAGAACTTCCAATTTGATGCTAAAGGCCTGAACCTAGGAGCAGTTCCAGTAACACCGTGTTGCACTATGCAGTCCTTGTAGAAACACAGCACCACCTGTTATTGTTGATATTGACATTTGCGAATTTGGCATTCTCTGTTAGTTTTCTTCCTGTCGGAAAGGAAACTTTTTCTCTGTCCTGATGCTGGTCAAATTGCTTTCCCTGCTCCTAGAACAATGTTTTGTTGATGCGAATAAATTCACCAAATGCTTTGCAGAACTGGACCCTTCACTCTTTCCCCTTTTGTGTCTCACACCATGGCCATTTCCCCCTCAATGTATCCACAGCTAATTAGCACCATGGGGAATAGGTTCTGCCATTAATTAACCTGGAAGTCCTTTTCAATGGGCTCAGCAGAGGAAATAAATACCCTAGGTGTTCAGAGACACCAAGCAGGACAAATTGGCAGCACCAAACTCTCTGTCACTGATGAAGAGGGCTATTGCATTCCTAATCTTCTTATCTCATTATCAAAGATAAAATTTAACCACATGGCCAGAACTCCCCTGCTGTAATACATGCATACCCATTATCTGAAGCTAATCCTATTAGGCTAACAATCTCTGGCCTTGCTGCTAGGGCTCAGATCACACTGGCATATACTTTAACAAGATTACCAGTTTAACATCTTTTAAATTTTTGTTCCCTTTTTGCTTTCTCACCTATTTTTGGGAATACTGTTCTCCCCCTTTTTTAGTTAATTTTTGTTATTATTCCATCTTTCTCTGCACATTGATCTGTCCTTGGTAGAAGCATTTGAAATCTACATATAAATGAATTCCAAATCATCACATTTGCTGGCAGCCCTTCATTTTAATATTGAAGTCAAGATGAAAATACTTTCCAATGGATCCATCAGATTACAATTAATTAATTAATGTAGAATGCAAGGAGTCACATGGGAAGGCTATGGCATCTCCTTTGCATGGCTTTGGACCACTATTTAATTCCTACATATTGTTGCAAACATATTGCATGTTGGCATTGGGTAGCAAGTGGGGTGCAAAATATGCGTATCAGATGCAAAACCTAAAACCACTTGAAGCAAACAGGTTTCATAACTGTTCAGGAAAGAGCTTGATTTAACTTTCAGTGCATGAGCACCATATTATTGAAATGTTATCCATGGGCAGCTGCCAGGCCAAGGTTGTATGCTGCTAGAGACAAGCCTTTTCTTCTGTTATTTTGTGGGGGGGCACCTTATTTCTGACATTCTCTTCATTCAAATTTCTCTGTCTTCTCTCTCACTCTTGAAATTTTGAAATACCTGCTCCTCTTTCTGAAGTGAAACTGATGCGTTAGAAATCCTGGTTCTTTAACATTTAGTTTTGGCTAATTATAATTTTTCAGACAATTCACCTGAAGCATAAAGATTTATTTGTTTACCCTGGCCTTTTAAATGACTTAGGTAGCCTGGGCTTCTGTTTTTTAAAGCTATTTTAAACTTTTGGGGTGCAGCAAATTTTCTTCTTTTACATTTATGTTGTTTCTTTTAAAATATGGATTTATGTCTTTGTATTTCAGTTGGGGCCCCTTCTAATTTGACCCCCTTCTAATTCCTGGATCCAACATAAATGTTCTAATTCCTGTCTTCTCTCATGTTGGGGGGGGGGGGATGGAGTCCCACCCATTTTCCCTCTGACAAAGAGCCGCTCCCTTTGTTCCCTTAATGACCCACCTCAGCAGACCATTACCAGGCTGGCACAGTCCACCCAAGTTGGCAGCCAGGAATTCCCCTGTGTGCTTATTCCCAGCATCTATTGAATGCTTCATGGGCCCAAACAAAGACAGGTACCCCTCCCAGTGGCTCTGGCTCCTCAAACCCATGGGACCCTGGCTGGCTGGCTGGCCCTGGCTGCTGGGGCTTTCTTATAGGCTCACTCACCCCACAAGGCCATATTGGGGCACCCAAGGGCAAAATCAAAGGATATGTGTGTCTATTCAGAGCATGACTTGTTAGATAACAGTCCTATATATTTCACTGATGATTAATGCTTGGGGATCTCAGAGTATATGAAGAAAGTTGTTGTGAAAAATGTGAGGCAAGCATCTGCATCTACCCCCCCCCCAAAGGCATCTATATACATGTACTTTCTTCTCCATCCTTAAATTGTGCCTACAAAAATCAGAAGTGTAACAAAATCTCCTATAATGGTAGTTTATATGGCAGTGAATTGCAATCTGTAGCCTGCCTTGTGCGGTGTATCTCGTATTGAGTTTTCATTTACTCTGTTTGCAGACAGGAAAGCTAGCACTTGCAGAGCATAATTTCATTTTAATTTTTTTACTGGGACAATCTCTTCTTGTGGCTATAGTTCACTATAATCAAAGCAGAAATATCTCCCTGGAAACAGGAGGGAGGACTCTCTGCCTCCCTAATGAGCTGGTCTAACAGGGAGAGGTTGGGGCTAGCCAAGTATACGTGGGCAGATGTTCAATTTCAGAGAGCGTATGCTGGTAAGCACTTCATTAGTTCACCTGTTCTGTTACACAACAGATCTATAAACTGCATTTGGGCAAACATTGAATATGTCTGCTTCCTGGATGCTGATATCCATCTTGGAAATACAAGTAAACAAGCACATGAAGCTGCCTGCAACTGTGCCATTAATAATCCATTCACTGCGTAGAACCTACGCTATATTTCGCTGTCAACCAGCTTACTTAACCTTTACATAATTGTATGGCAAAATATCTCTACAGTAGCCACAGATCAATGCAACATTCTGTAGGCTGTTTGGAACTTTTATGAATTAGAAACAGATTAGATGATGATTGAATGGAGAGCAGGTTATGAAGTTTGCCGCATGAAACTCCAAAATGAATTTTAGGACTGAACTAACCTCCAGTAGCTTCTTTGCATTTTATGGGTTAATATTATGCCAGTTGAAGTGAGCATGTTTTGGATTATGGTCTTTAGTGTTGGGTATGGGTAACTGGATGTGTTAAATTCTGGTTCTGTTCACTCTGAACTAGGAACCACTTGCTCAAAGGGTGTGCTCCAAGATTAGGAACAGGAATCTCTTAGTCTGATTGTACTTCTCGTTCTGCACTATCACTGTAAAACCACAGACCTGCTGCAGAGGCACAGACTGGTAGCTTCCACCCATCCTGAAACTGTTCTCTCAGTGGCATTGCTGTAGTCTTCCCAGTTGATATAGGACATAACAACAGTAAGGACATTATTGTGGCTCTAAGGCTAGATTGAAGAAAAACTAGTGATGTGCCTCTGTGAAATTTATTGAGCTCCATTACAGTAATCCAGTTAAAAGCTAGTCTTGCAAATGTACTCCTTCAATGACAACCTTCATTCATTTAGCTGTTTAAAAGATGGGACTAAACAGGTAAAGTTGTAAATGAAGAAGGAAATTTACAGCTGCCTGGCTGTTGCAGTTACAGCCAAAAGGGCTCCTCCTCCTCCTAGCTGCCACCAGAAGATAGTGATAATCTTAAAGAATACAGTACAAAAATTGGGCTGTGTCTGATGAAGTTGTTCCATTAGCACCATGATTTTCATTTGCACAGTAAAATTTCTCTTCCCTCTCCTCTCTCTCCATGCTCCACAAATCTGTTTCAGAGGGCTGTGGGGAAACCCTAGAACAGTGTTAGGAGATGCACAATGGGACAAAAAGTTTTGTTGCACAGACAGAAGTCCTCATACTAATGGATATCACCAATGGACTTCCAAAGGCTCACATTAGTATTGTCCCCCATGTTGTCCTGTCCTCAGGCATGCAAACTGAAACAGATAGGAATAAGAGAGTGGGAGAGGAAACATAGGGGAGAGAGTGATAACTTTGACAATGCAATTGCTAAGTGTAGAGTTGTACAGGAACACTCCTATCCAGTAGGGGCCACTTTGATCTTCCCTCCCTGGTGGTCTTGCTTAAATAGAGGTGCAGCAACTGACTCAGAATCCCTTGTTCCCTTGGCCAATGGCAGAGACCAGAATGCCCTTCCTCTCACTGCTACAGTCCCAGGGCAACTGGCAGCTTGAGCTGATGGGCCTGGTCTGGTCTTCTTCTTGCCATGACATTGTTCTTGGGAAGCCAGGGATGGAAGACACCCCCCTTTGATCCCCTGACCAGTAACAAAGCTCAGACTGTGGCTTCTCTCATTTCTGTACTGTGTGGAAAAATATATTAATTACCAGAACTAACAGATACAGCTTGTTGCAGCCAGCAATATGGAACTTGATATTAGGAACATTGGCTGCCTGCTCTGCAGGTCCTTATGGGATGGAAAAAAGATCTCCCCCACCCTTTTTTGTGTGCCTGCTTTGATGCATGCAGAGGATAAGACACCTACCTTTTCCCCCTTGCTGCTACAGTATTTAGAAAAGCATCATTGTGTAATAAAGCAGCCGGTGATTGCAATTATTTAGCGAGTATTATGAATAGGAAGCAAGATTTGCAAAAGTCAATTGGGATACAATTTGTCTATAAATGCATGGATTAAGAAGCCTAATGAAATCTGCCTTGCTTTGGAAACTCACTCCCTTGTTTTCTCATCAAAGTGTTTTGTAGCTGTGCAGATCTTGATAAATTAACCCTGTCTCTTTCAAAGAGAAAACAAAAGGAGCACTGTACTGTATGTAACAACACTGCAGTGACTTCAGAGGATTCCTCTAACAAGACTCCTGAAGAGCATGGGGATGGATTGTTTCTTAGAATGCAAACCAACCTCCTTGGTCTTTTCATATTCCAGAGGGCTGCATTTAAACTCTTGATGCTTCCTTTTCCTCTGCTTATGAAAGACATGGGGGCTGTTGTTGAAAGAGTCAGGCTTGTATGTTTAGCCTATATTAAAAAAAAGGTTCAATAGGAAAGTGATTTGATACAGCTCAAAAAATACACCTGGGAGATTATTACTACAGTGGAAGAGGATTGTTTGTGAATGATAATGAGAACATGAACAAAGAGCCATAAACTGTCCTAATAAGAAATGTAGCTTGGTGATCAGACGTTTCCCCACCACCACCATTAAAGCAATAACATGTCACTTGAAGTTCTTTTGAGCCTTTTCCCTGCACTTGGTGTTCATGTATGAAAGACATAAATTTTAAAGGCAAAAGAACTTAAGAACCCAGCAGGATCAGACTACAGCTATCTAATCCAGCATTCTGTTCTCCCTGTGACCAACCAGATGCCTTTGCAAAGCCCACCAACAGGATGTGGAGACAACAGCACTCCCTCCGTCACATTCTCCAGCAAGTTGTAATCAGAAACATGCCATTTCTGGTCCTTATGACGAGTAACCATTGATTGCCTTAGATATGTCTAATATAAAGGCGCCTAAATTGGCACATGCCATTGCCTACTGAAGAATTGCTTTTCATATCACAATTGTTTGTTGGTTTTATTATGTTACCTTTTGATAAGGCTCCACACTGCTTGTGCATGTCAGGTATCTAAAGTTGTACAAACGTTGCTTTAAATAGATAAACTGTTGAAGACCAAGAGCAAAACAAAACCAATTCCCAAGTGTACATGCACACGAAAGCTCATACCAATAACTAGTTGGTCTCTAAGGTGCTACTAGAAGGAATTTTTTTATTTTGTTTTGACTATGGCAGACCAACACAGCTACCTACTTGTAACTTCCCCATCATAGTGCTCTGTTTTGGACAACAACTCCCATCGTTCCTGACCGTTGTATGTGCTGGCTGAAAATGATGGCAGTTGTAGCCCAAAATATATGGAGGGGACCAGGTTAGGAAAGGCTGCTGTACACATATGCTGCAGCAGCATAGGAAAATGGTCCCTTCCAACTGATTTGGAAGGAAATCGAGCCAGTTCTGTCCTTTTGTAAGTCGAATTGGTGGCAGATTGTTGCTCAGACTAAGAATCAGGGTCTATTTAATGAGTTGCAGCTGTAATTGGGCCCATGCAGTTGGCCCAAACTTGCTGTAGTCCTTGTCCCTCTATGACAGGTGTGAGGAAATTTTGGCTCTTCAGATCTTGCTGACCTGCAAATACCATCAGCCCTAGCAGGCATGGTCAATGACCAGGGATAGTGAAAGGTGAAGTTCTGCAATATCTGAAGGGCCAAAGCTTCCCCAAACTTGCTGTAAGAAATGGAGACAAAACTGCACTCTCTACCCATGTGTTCTCAATTGAAGATACCTTTCTAGTTTTTTATCCATGCAATAAATCCCTACACTGGCCATCTCCCCCCTCAAAACTCTGCTATAAAGCAGCAGCTAACTGAGCCGCGAGGGAAAGCAACAGAAAAATGAGCAAGTCATTATTTCTTTGTTTGCCCAAGGTATTTAGGGAGCTGGTGACATATCTTGGTGCAAAACATTATTCCAGCCGATGACAGCACAGCTGAGGCTATAATCTAAAATGATGTAATTTGAGCTGGAAGCAAAACTAAACTAGGAATACAAGAGAGCAGGGGGTGAAAAGGCAGGAGCTCAGACATATTTACTGAAGCAAAAGTGCAGCATTCAGGCCTCTAAAAGGCCAGCTCCTATTCCATATACTATTCTTAACAACACTTGCCTTTCCCTGCTCCCCCACCATGAAACTGCATGTAGAGAAATATTGCTTCTCTTTACCATGTAGAGAATGAACTTCTGCCATCACTGGGTTTCTTTTAATCCAAGCAAATTGCTCTGCTCCCTACCTAACTCTATTATAATTGCAGAAAAGGAAATGGCCTTTATCTTAAGATTCAAAAAGGCTATGGATATAAAGACCAATAGCTACATATGAGTCATGAACAAATTTAGCTTAGAAATCAATATACTGTTTTAAGAATGGTGACACCTCCACACTTCACTCTATCCAAAGGGTGGGGTTCAGGATTTATGGGAGCAGCATCTACTGATCCACAGATTCTCCAGCTCTGTTCTAGAAGCTTATTCACATGCAAACCACACTCCCAACATTGTGTGTGCTGATTAGCCTTGCCTTTTGGGCCCCATATATTCAACATGAATATGTGCAGGAAGGAAGTCTTTGTGTATATATACAGTGGTACCTTGGTTCTCAAACTTAATCCGTTTCGGAACTCTGTTCCAAAACCAAAGCGTTCCAAAACCAAGGCACACTTTCCCATAGAAAGTAATGCAAAATGTATCAATCTGTTCCAGACTTTTAAAAACAACCCCTAAAACAGTGATTTAACATGAATTTTTACTATCTAACGAGACCATTGATCCATAAAATGAAAGCAATAATCAATGTACTGTAATATAAAATAAATAAGACAGTATTGTAGATGATAAAAATTATTATTTTTTCTTACCTGCACTGATGATAGTCATTGTTTGGATGTGGGGCTTTTATCCATTTCCGCAGTCACACAGTCAATCAGCAGCTGAACTGGGTTCCACAGTCACAAAAACAAATTAACTGAAAAAACCTCAAAAACAAAAATGCAAAATAAATAGCAAAAACAAAAGCGCCAAACTTAATCCATTCTGGAAGTCCTTTTGACTTCCAAAATGTTCAAAAACCAAGGTGCAGCTTCTGATTGGTGCAGGTGCCCTGGAAACAATAGCCAACAGCTGCATCAGATGTTTGGCTTCTGAAAAACGTCTGAAAACTGGAACACTTCTGGGTTTTCGGCGGTTGGGAACCAAGGCGTTTGAGTACCAAGGCGTTTGAGAACCAAGGTACCACTGTACCTGAATGTGGGGAAACTGCCTCCCTGAAGACAAGTGCATTGTATGTGGGGAGTCCAGAGGCAGGACTAGTTGGCATGCATGGAACGGAAGATGTGACTATTCAGCACAGCCCCACTTTGCACACATATTTTGATCTTACAGATTAGTTTAAGTTTTGCATAGGGCTTCCGATAAGTGACATCAGCCAACAAACTGAAACCACAGAAGGATGTACTTCATTAAAAAGATACTTCTTGTTACCGGATGTGAGGGTACCCTCCTATTCAGGGGGCCATTGGTCCTTCTTGGACAGGAAGGAGTGTAAAGGACTTCCTGATCTGGCAGAGCCCTGCCCAAGCAACAGGGTAGCTATTATTTGGTTCTGGCATGATTCATCTCAGTATACTGCCTATGCCACAGTCTTGATAATGTCCTTTTGTTACCTTCCCACTCTGCTGATCTCCAGGATATTCAAGTGTCCATCTGTAGAATGATATTTCATTTAATTTAGATCAAAGAGATTTAACAAACAAAATAAAAATAAGCTCAACTAAATTGCTTCACTTCACTCTTCTGCTTAAGTAGGGGAAATTGTTTTGGAGTAGACTTCTTGATGTTAATTAATAGACTTAACAATGCTTTCTGATAAATTTGATGATGGAGCCAAAAGGGCAAAGCATGAGGAAAATGCAAGTCGTAAGAACAGATTTCAAAAAGCAAGTCATTCCAAGGAATGACAGCTCTTGCAGCTTTATTTAAACCTTTGTTGTTATTTTTGGTGGATGCTGGGATTTTGATTATTGCCAATGTATGTGCATGTATAATAGATTTAAGTGAAGCAAAATGCAGTTCCATTTGCAGTTGAGTATGAAAATGTTAAACAGAAGCCCACTGCTTTGCATGTGGGAAGGAGAGGAGGTACTGCTAAATGTGGGGCAATAAGTGTAGCTCAGGATGCTATTTTTCTAAATAAATGTCTCCTTAAAGTGGCACTATAACTCTGAAAATTCCAACTGAGTCTTTGAAAGAACTATTACAAGATGGAAAGTCACAACATTGTATGGGCTCAGAGAGCAACAATGGTAGCCTTAGATTTAAAATACTAGTAAAGTCAATTTGTAACTTTGCTTTTTGATTACATATACCTCACATTTTCTTCCCCTCTATCCCTTATGATGGAAAGCCAGTTCATTCCACCATTTTTGAAATGCTGAAGTTCATACAAATCACCCTTTTCAATCACCCTTTTCAGCATAGTGTTTTGGCTTGGGGAATTCTAGTTCGTAAGTCTTTTCTTTTTCTGTTCTTTTCTGAGCCAGGATCCACTGTGTCACAATCTGGAAGTATGCTCACTATTCACAAAACCAAATTAGCACACAGAAAACCAGAGCAAATCAGTTCATGTTGACTTCTGCAGTTGATATAAACTGGTCCTGAGTGTTAATGTGTATGGTGATGGCACTGATAATCCTTAGAGTGCCCTGTTAAGATCTCACTTTCCCCTAAGATTTTAATGGCTAGTTATTTTTAACGCTTGTGATTATACAGTTGTACCTTGGAAGTCGAACGCAATCCATTCCTGAAGTCCGTTCGACTTCCAAAATGTTCGAAAACCAAAGTGCGGCTTCTGGTAGGCTTCAGGAAGCTCCTGCAGCCAATCAGAAGCTGTGGAAGCCCCGTCGGATGTTCAGCTTCTAAAAATCGTTCAAAAACCAGAGCACGCACGCCTGGGTTTCGATTGTTCGGGAGCCGATTTGTTTGGGAGCCAAGGCGTTTGAGATCCAAGGTACGACTGTATCTTACTGCTGTTTTATCCAGTAAGCTCTTATGTAATTATTAGTTTTTGTAGTAGAATCATAGAATCATAATCTTAGAGCTGGAGGTACTCAAGGGTCATCTAGTCCAATCTCTTGCAATTTCAATCTCTTATTTAATTGTTATAAAATTTTCATTATTATTATTTTTGCTGACTTGAAAGTTCTGCTGAAAGGAAGGGATTGACATGCTATCCTTTAGAAAATGTCTGTATACAGATCCCGGGCAGCACTCATATTAGGTGGGCTACATTACCCCAGTGAATAGCAATCAGGGGATGCATCACAGTAGCGGGCAGCGTCATGCCCAAAAGTGGGTTGACCAATACATATACATACTCTTACGGACGAGGGAGAAACACAGCAATCCTTCGAAATTTTCACTTATTCAGATTTTGTGATGCAATTCTTCAGCCAAACAATGTTACAAAAATGCACATATTAAGGGAATATGTGCATAAAATGAACATATTAGTGAAAACAACATACAAAAATGCATTATATTAGGATAATTTGTTTGGAAAAGTATGTACATTAGTGAAAACTGCATATGGATGGCAATCCCATGTAGAGTGCATTACAGTAGTCCAGGTAAGGGAACTGCTACATCACCATTAAGAGTATCTGGCAGGGCTTCCATGCCTTTAATAGCTGCATCCCAGGCAAGAACAAGGAGCTGAAGCGTCTCTAGTGGAAAATCAATGATGGGGAAAAGTTTCTGCTTATACAACTATTTAAGGCATTGGAACCCTTCCAGAAAAGGTTGGCAAGTCTAGTTTGTTCTATTAATGCTGCATGTAGATAATATGCCTCTCAGTATGGAAGGGATAGATGTGTATATATCTCCCTTTAGCCAATGATTTGGTAGATCAACTATCTCAGCACTTTATTTTCTTTTTGTGCTATTCTCTTTATTTTCTCTAAAATGTCAAACCCCCCCCTTTTTTAAAAAAGCTTCTGATTTTCAAGAAATGAATCCAGATTTAACAAAGTACTGAGTGGAAATGGGAAAAAATGAATTTCCCCACACAAACTCATGCATATGTAGACACACACACACACACACATTTTACAATAGCTTTAAAACACTGGAGCAAGCAAACCGAAAGCCACTGAGGGCAGCTGAAGAGTCTTAATGACTGTTTTATCATTATACTAATAGTTACAATCTGTAAGTTTCAGAGAAAGAAACACAATAGAAAGAGAAAGAGAAAATGGAAATATAAGTTCAGGGAAGCTGTAGCCTAGAGAAAAAGAAGCAAATCATTGGGAATTTAAAAAGGCAATGGCATTAGAAAAAGAGAACATTTTACCTTTGGGAGACTGATTTGGGAAAACAGCACCCTTCAACAAGACATTACAATATATGGCTGCGATCTGAACCTGTGACGGAGAAAGCTAAAAAAATTAAACAAAGCTTAGGATCAAAATAGGAGATTTGTCCATTCTTACCAAGAAGACATGACAAATGGCTCCCCATTGCATATCTGTCATATGCAATGTTCTCTTGCCAGCCATTTTGGCCTGGACAAATTACTGCTGTAGCAAAGTCTTCCAAAAGAGGAGCTATCAGTCACTTGCCAGGCATATCACAACACCACAACCACCTGGCACTGGAGCATTATCAAGGCGCTATGTCCCTCTAAAAGAATCCTTAAACATATAAAACAAAGGTGGCCACCAAAAATATAGGTGGCCAGAACTACTGTACTAGGATTATTCCCACACTGAGACATGGGTGTCTGGGATTCACATAGAATTGATACACATGACAAACTGACATTATGGGAACATCTCTACTTTAGAGGCTTGTTGGAAGAAGAAAGTATTCAGTAGGCATTGAAAGGAAAACAGAGATAGTGCCTGTCTAATATTTGATGGGAGAGAATTTTAAAGGGTTGCTGCTACAACATTATCACCCCCTGGGCCCTCTTTGTGAAGAATTAGTAAAACACATGATTCTATGATTCTTTATCAAGAGGGTGAGGCATTTTGGTGAATGAATGAGTTGTTTCTGTGAACTCATCTGAATTCTGATTAGAATGTTAAATCCATGTTGGCAATAGCCCTTTTCACACATGGAAGGCAATTTTTGCCATGGGCTGGTTAACATGCAGTAAGATCCATCACTTGACAACTGCAATGCCAAGTGATGGATCTTACTGCATGTTAACCAGCCCATGGCAAAAACTGCCTACATCAAATTCTTTACATTAACAGAAAGTAACTGAGCCATTTTCCTCCCTGCTCGAACTATTCCAAATCTTGTAAAGGTGTGGAAAAGCAAGGCTTTTGTGTGTGCATTTTAAAGCGCCCCTGCCAACTAATGCTAGACCTGCATGGAAAGCACTCCACATTGTGATAATCCATTTACCAGGGATTTCATGCAACTTTTAGACATTGATAAGAGAAGTATCCCTGCCTCTTTAGCTAGCTTATGTCGACAGACACAGAACACCTTGTTAAAGACATGCGATTACCAATGAGCAATGTGTAATTCCTCTGCTCTTTCAAATCCCTCAAGGGATGTTACATGACAAGGCAGGATTTCGTTTCACCTTTCTCATTTTTGTGTGGAAGCAATCTGGTTTCTTATGCAAATCTCATTGCTTCCTCTTTGAACTTCTCTCCTGAATTAGAACATGTTTCACAGTAAATTTCTAAAGAAAGAAGATGGCTTTAGAGTCTAGCTGAAATAACGGGTTCCTAGTGCAACTAGTATTTAATAGGTGGTGATTTCATAAAATGGAATGTAAGAAAATAGAGGGAAAGGTCATGTCATATGCAGAATAGTAAACACAGCAATATATATGTGTAGTACACATTTTTCATTGTATTAATTATAAAGCAGTGGTGTCCAGGTCAACCACACAGCCCAAATGTAATTCACTAAATTATGCAGATCCTCACCCTTTAGACCACCCGTCTGCCATATTCCAATATTTTAGAAGATTCATTTCCCCATTTAAAAAAAAATAACTGATGCATTCTCTTCATTCTATTCATAAAACAGCAATACAGTGGTACCTCAGATTAAGAACTTAATTTGTTCTGGAGGTCCGTTCTTAACCTGAAACTGTTTTTATTTAGACCTGATTATTTAGTATAATAGTATAATAGTATAATAGTATAATAGTATAATAGTATAATATAATTTTAATGTCCCTTGAGGGACAGCCAAATTTAAATAACAATTTGACACACAGCTGGGAGGCATTTGCGAGCTTTTTTGCAGAGAAGGTCTTGTTGCTCCGCCATGACCTCCCTGCCAATTTGGATACAATAAAGGAACTGGAGGCCCCTCGACTGTCCTCGGGTCCAGTATTGGACCACTTCGACCGGATATCCCCAGCCGATGTGGACAGACTCCTCCAAGCTGGAAAGCCCACCACCTGTCCTCTCGACCCATGCCCATCTTGGCTGATTAGAGCGTGTCCAGACGAGGTGCGGACCCTCCTGGGGGATATCATCAATTTGTCCCTTGGCATGGGGACATTCCCAGGAGAACTGAAGGAGGCAGTGGTGCGCCCACTCTTAAAGAAAACATCATTAGATCCTTTAGATCTATCCAATTACCGCCCGGTTTCGAATCTTCCGTTCCTGGGTAAGGTGATTGAGAGAGCGGTTGCTGAACAGCTTGGTGGGTTTCTGGATGAAACATCGGCTCTGGATCCATTCCAATCCGGCTTCTGCGCTGGTCACGGGACCAAGACAGCTCTGGTTGCCCTAACAGATGATCTTCATAGACAGCTGGATCGAGGCAGGTCGGGGCTGCTGATTCTTCTAGATCTGTCAGCAGCTTTCAACATGATCGATCACGAACTCCTGGACCATCGCCTTGCCGACGTGGGGATCCAGGGCACAGTCCTTCAATGGCTGCGCTCGTTTCTCTCTGGTCAGGGACAGAGGGTGGCGCTTCGGGGGGAATTGTCATCGTGCCACTCCTTGGTGTGTGGAGTACCTCAGGGTGCGATACTCTCCCCGATGCGTTTCAACATCTTTATGTGCCCCCTCACCCAGCTTGTCCGGAGTTTTGGGCTGGGTTGCCATCAGTATGCTGATGACACCCAACTCTATCTGTTGATGGATGGCCATCCTGACTTGGCCCCAGACAAACTGACCAGATGTTTGGAAGCTGTGGCTGGATGGTTACGTGGGAGCCGGTTGAAGCTAAATCCTTCGAAGACAGAGGTCCTGTGGCTGGGACGGGACGATATGGGATTGGGGGGGCAACTCCCATCTCTTGCGGGGGTGCAATTAATGCCAGCACCGTCCGTTAAGAGTTTGGGTGTAATCTTCGACACCTCCCTTTCCATGGAGGCGCAGATTGCAGCTATAACAAAGGCAGTATTTTTCCATCTCCGCCAAGCTAAGCAGTTGGCTCCTTACCTCTCTCGCCCTGACCTAGCCACTGTGATCCACGCGACGGTCACCTCCAGACAGGATTATTGTAACTCGCTCTACGTGGGGCTGCCCTTGAGACTGACCCAGAAACTCCAGCGGGTGCAGAATGCTGCAGCGAGACTCCTTACGGGGTCTTCGCTGCGAGATCACATTCACCCGGTGCTATACCAGCTGCACTGGGTCCCGGTGGAGTACAGGATCAGGTTTAGGGTGCTGGTTTTAACCTTTAAAGCCCTATACGGCCTAGGACCCTCGTACCTACGGGACCGCCTCTCCTGGTATGTCCCACAGAGAAACTTACAGTCTTCAAATAAAAAATATTGAAGGTCCCAGGCCACAGAGAGGTTAGGCTGGCCTCAACTAGAGCCAGGGCTTTTTCGGCTGTGGCTCCGATCTGGTGGAACACTCTGTCACAAGAGACTAGGGCCCTGCGGGACTTGACATCTTTCCGCAGGGCCTGCAAGACAGAGCTGTTCCACCACGCCTTTGGCCAGGGCACAGCCTGACTCCCTCCCTCGGCAATCTTCGTGGAGCTCTTGCCCAATGGTTGCCAGTGGCTTGATTTCAATTAATTTTATAATGAATGATTTTAGAGTGTTGTTTGTGTTGTACTTTTGTACTGTTTTATTGTTGTTAGCCGCCCTGAACCCGGCTTCGGCTGGGGAGGGCAGGATATAAATAAAATTTATTATTATTATTATTATTATTATTATTATTATTATTATTATTTTAACCCGAGGTACCACTTTAGCTAATGGGGCCTCCCACTGCTGCCGCACGGCCGCCACGCGATTTCTGTTCTTGTCCTGAAGCAAAGTTCTTAAGGTACTATCCAAGGTACTATTTCTGGGTTAGCAGAGTCTGTAACCTGAAGCGTCTGTAACCTGAAGCGTCCGTAACCCAAGGTACCACTGTAAATGCTGCCAGATACAATGATTTCCCCTTCACCAAGAAATAAGGGTCATTTGATTCCTTTCTTATACATACCCAGTTCTGCCATTACATACACAGACTATATGTGGAGATTTAAGTTATACATTCCTCCTTCATACCAAGAAAAACAATCTTGCAGGTAGAAATTTCATCATGGAGGAAGCTATGGCAAACCATTCTGCCTGGCATCTAGGTTATTTTTAAGTGGAAGGGTTTTTGTGTGGAGAATCATGAAGTCAAGTGAGCCCCCACATTTAATCCCTGATCTTTGACAATGCTGTCTGGAGTTGAAATCCAACAACAAGCAGGTCCTCCCACCACTATGTAAAAACCCTTTACCGTATGTGGCTCCAAACCAAACAATGTAATGCCTACTTATGCCAGTCCATATCATAGAAATACCAACAGACCCCAGTGTGTTTAAAGCCATAAAGCTCTGGTGTTTGCAGCCATACGTCCCTCCCTTCTTTCATGCTGCCACCTGTGAGACCATAATGGCTTCCAGCTTCCCATCCTTCTGTTTGAAAAAGAAGGATGAGTGAGCTGCTTGTGAGTTGTAAGTGAAGTTTGAAAAACTGACATTGTATTTAGAGCCTACCCTGAAGCCAGCAAAAGAACCCATTTGACCCAGTAAGGGTCATTCACATTGGCAGCTTCAGGAAAGGGACACCCTGTTGAGCATCTTCTTTTTGTTCACCATGCAGCAAGCACTGGAAATCTGGCAGACTAGTGCTACGACACATAAGGCTTTCTCTGCAGTGCTCATTAAACAGGATCACAGTTCCAAAACTATTTTTATGATTGTGTGTTTGGAGCAGGAGTCATTCGGGGCTAAGTCGTTGCAGGCAAAATAACAAGCTACTCATGTTGTAGAGTATTTCAGGATAGGGTTCAGATTTTAGAATCACTGTTTACAACAAATATTGGGCTGCTTTTCACACTCAGGTTTTAGACAGGGTATATTAAGCTTCCTGTGAAGCAGGGACAGTTGCTCTTGAAACATCAGCAGCTGCAGATGTGGTCCCAAATTAATCGGCAGTCAAAAATAACCAGCTCTCAAGAAGTCCCTTGCTTGCACAGTTTGCTTACTGCGATGAGGTGGGGCAATCAATTTTCTGTGCTATGAAAGGATAAGCAAAGAGCATATGTTCATCCACAGAAACTCCCACCTTTTTCCTCTGCAATCACTAGTTAGAAATTCTTGGGCCAATTTATTATTTAAAGAATCAGAGAACTGTAGAGTTGGAAGGGACCCAAGGGTCACCTAGTTCAACTGCCTTCGTCTGCCCCACCTGCAATAAAACCTGCCTCTCCTGTATTGGTCTCTACAGTCACAGCAGGTGTTGTAACTCTCCAACCGTTTGACTTTACCCCTGAAAGTGTACTCTTCCATTGTCTCCCAAGACAGACAGATGCCAACAACATCAACTATGGATTGGGGAGATTGCATTCTAACAATGGCTATTTCTGAATTGCAGTGGCAATGCTAGTTGGGGTGGAAAATGTAAATTGTGTGAGAGCTCAAAAAAGTGTAGGGAAATGATTGTTGTGGTTGTGTGCTTTTAGGACTTGAACTCAGAGCTCCCCATTTGATGATGATGTGTCTGCAGGATTGATTCCGTTTGAGTAGCATAAGAGAAACGAAAGACAGCTGCGATTGCAAATTATTGCCTCCCAAATAAATAAAAAAGCTAATGTGTGATGTCAGTGAGGTCCATTGCTTGTCTTGGATATAAAATAATGAATACAGTGGGAGGTGGAGTTCTGCAGATAGAAGAGGAAACTTGTTTTGAACTGTCTGTTGTCTGTTTCTCTCTGTTATCTCTCTGCAGACTGAATCAATCTGTTTGCAAATGTAAGCTTCCTTCATCATGCCACTGCAAAATAAACATTAAAAATAATGGCATTGGGGATATATTTTGCAATATCACTATCCATCTCCTGTCTCCACTAGATTGTGTTTGGTACACTCATAAAGATGTTCATACAAGCCAGGATTATGTGACTTTCTATACAGAAAAACTAGTATGGAAAGCAAGAAGCTTGATGGGGTCCTAACAACCCATGATATTTAATGTGCCACTTGAAGCAACATAAAGCATTGGGGAAAAATAAAAGCAAGTATGCTAGGTGAGTAGATATCAGGACTGCAGCATGTCGGGAAGGCATGTTTAACCTTTTCCACTCTCCTTGACCCTGATATTTACCCCACATGACAAATGATGATAGTCAGAATACTCCCACCAATGAGAGGTTTTTGTGTTGGCCATCACTCTTTCCCATGCCCTGGAAGGAAGGAATTTCCCTCCCCTGACCTAGGATCACAACAGGAAAGGTAAGGATTCCATTTCTCTTCCGAAGCACCACAATATCTCAGTCAGTAGCAGAGTTGCCATATGTCTGGATTTTCCTAGACATGTCCTCTTTTTCAAAAGTAAAATCACCATCTGTGAGGATTTTTAATACAGTGGTACCTCAGTTTAAGAACAGTCTGGTTTAAGAACGATTTGGTTTATGAACTCCGCAAAACCAGAAATAGTCCCAGTTTGAGAACTTTACCTCAGTCTAAGAACGGAATCCAAACGGTGGAAGGGTACCAGCAGCAGGAGGCATCATTAGGGAAAGTGCGCCTCGGTTTAAGAACGGTTTTGGCTTAAGAACGGACTTCCAAAACAGATTAAGTTCATAAACTGAGGTACTACTATATTTTGGAAAATGTCCAGGTTTTTTTAGTTTTTGTGCACCATTTGTACCAGGGCCGCTCTAGGACTCACGGCTGTGAGGCCTTGTGTGGCTTTCCCAGGGCCACTCTAGGCCTTGCACTGTATCCGGCAGCTATGGCTGGGCGTGGCATTCTGGGGGCCACTCAGCCTCGCATCGCATGAAGATGCCTGAAGATTGCCTGAAGATGCCTGAAGATGCCTGAAGAGCAGGAGGCTGAAGACAGAAAAGGTAAGAGAGGGGAAGGAAGGAAGGAGGGAACAAGCAGATGGGCGAGGAAGGGCTCAGTGGAAGGGAGGGGATGAGCTACAGAGATGTGGTGCACCAATTTTTTTCTCACAAAATATTGGAGGGTATGTCATTTTCGTTATTAAATATTTCAATACACCTTTTATCTTTTACTGCACATACAGTATTACAGTTGTACCTCGGGTTACAGATGCTTCAGGTTACAGACTCTGCTAACCCAGAAATAGTGCCTTGGGTTAAGAACTTTGCTTCAGGATGAGAACAGAAATCGTACTCAGGTGGTGCGGCAGCAACGGGAGGCCCCATTAGCTAAAGTGGTACCTCAGGTTAAGAACAGTTTCAGGTTAAGAACGGACCTCCAGAACGAATTACGTTCTTAACCCGAGGTACCACTGTACTACTATTTTTCTTCCTCTTCCCAGCCCACCTACAAATGTGTCCTTTTTTTTTGCTCTTCGAATACAGCAACCCTAGTCAGTAGAGCATGAGACTCTTAATCACAGGGTCACAGTGGGTTTGAGCCCCATGTTGGGCAAAGGATTCCTGCATTGCAGGGAACTGGATTACATGACCCTCCAGTGTCAAACAGAGCACTGTGGTCCTAATCTGTACAGTCCCTCCCATGCACATGGTTTTAAATGTAAAGCCTTTAAAGTGGCCAGGCCTGATCCCAGAATGTATCTAAATAATCTGTGTCATCCAAAAATGCTTGTAGCTGCCTCACCACAACCCTCTCCACCATCTTCTCCCAAATTTGCAACTGGTCAATAGTTGTTCCAGTCTAAAGGGTCCAGAGTGGGTTTCTTTAGGAGTGGCTTTCAAGGCAGGATGGTCCATCCCCTCAAGCAATGCAGCATTAACCAGGCTCTGGACCCAACCAGTCAGCCATAATGTTGGTCAGCAGGGTCTGGGTGCACAGATTGGGTTCACATACCCAAGACTCACCTAGCAAGGCTGGGGAGTCAACAATGTGGTGAATTACATGCCCAGGGTATGGACTTGATGCCTCCACCTGCCTTCATTCAATTAATTGGATTAACTGGTGGATCTTTGGTTAAAATTTTAATAGATACAATGTTTTTTCATCCACCAGTATGTTTTGTTTCTTGCAGAGCATGGGGTGAAATATGTGGGACTTTGTTGTGCCAGCTACTTGCACTGTTCAAGTCAGCCTGAATGTGCCTCATTACTTGAGGCAAGTGGTGGAAATTCCCTTATCTTCCACTCTTCTATTGAACAAATTAATGCTGTTTTGCCACTATTTTTGAGATGATCACATTAGCGAAAAATAAGCTACAAGAAACTAAATAGACCCCGGTTTCACATGTGTAATTTACCGGAAAAAGATGCATTGATCAGTCACTGGGATGAGAAAAGATCTTTGGGCTAATCTATAGGCTTCAGTAAGAAATTGTCCATAGGAAATAAAAGTCCATTCATTTATCAAAATGCTGTGTTTGTGTGTGTGTGTGTTCAGCCTTGGCAGGGAGGGCCCAATCAATGATGATGAGTAAATGCTAATTATTTCTCCAGACCCATCACAATGACATGATGCAGAGAGATACCTTGTTCTACTCTGACTTCAGTGTATATGTGGGACCCATGGTGAGGTTGCTCAGGGAGTGAGACGGGGAGGCAGTCTTCTTTCATACACTGAAGACACACAGCCCAGGTTCTGCAGTCTCCGGCTGTGGCAGAAGTGGTGGTGTATTATTCAACTGACACCCACTGACTTGCAGCCAAGGGAGCGAATGAGGTTCTGGCTTTGGTTTTACATACAGAGGAGACAGCAGCAGGCAAGCTAGGGTTTCACAATAAAGGCACTGTGTGAGCACTGAAGTTATGCAGCAGTCACACAGATGGAGAGCAGGCCAGTTATATAACCCTGCTCTTAATTTGCTTGATTTAAAATAATTATAGTAACGGCTAGTAACTTCCTTTTGTTAAAAAGAAAGAAAGCTGTAATTTTCAGAAAAATAATTTCACGCCTCTTCCAATGCAACATCCTGTGCTTTCCCCAGGTATATGTGGAATTATGTGAGGGGAGGGTAAGGTGATAACATTTTGTCGTGGTATAACTTTTTTTTCCTGCTCCACTATGTTGAAGATTCCTTGCACATAGAAACATAGCACAGCAGGTAAAGGTTTTTGTTTCCCCCCCTATTTACTGTGCCCCTCTCAGCCACCCAGTTTCCATGGAGTTTCTTACATGGTATTAAGCATTCAAAAGTGGTATCTCCCATCAATTTGTTGCATCTGATAGATTAGGATTAAAAAGGTTCTCTGTGGAGTCCCAATGGCTGTATAACAATTAAAGGCTCTGTGGTAGCTGAAATGCCTTTCAGATGAACCATAGAAAAGCCTAAATGATAACTAAATTATGCCACAGAAATATCTTTGTTAAGAAAACAAATGTTTCCAACTCTTGGGCACTTTCCAAGAAACCTTTTAACATGATGTCAAAGCTAACAACTAGTGTAGCCAGTAACTCCTAAAGAAGCATTCATCATTACTTTTTATCTGATGTTATTTTTTCTGATCTAAGTTATTCTGGCATAGTTAAAGTAAAATTAACAATCCATAACTTTTTTTCATGAATCATTATTCTATTCAATTAATAATTAAAAAAAAACTATATTACAAGTTATTCATTACTGAAAGCGAAAAGATACCACTACATACCATTCCCAGTTTTTTCGTAATAAATGTAAAGGGATCTAAATAAATATTTTAAAAACAATATTATAAATCCTTCATTACCCAAACAAACAATTTATTGATTTTGATAAAGAATCTAAATGATGCATTTCTAAACTACAAGTTCTCAGAGTTCCTTTTCTAAGTTTTATTATTTTTTGTAATCCTAAAAGACAGACAGGTATATTTATATATAGAGAGAAAGAAACGCTATTCCATAAATCCTTCTAATTATCCAGATTAATCCTTATTATTACCCAAATTGAGTTATGTAACTCAAGCACAAACTCAGTTGTGAAGAAGAAGAAGAAGAAGAAGAAGAAGAAGAAGAAGAAGAAGAAGAAGAAGAATAGTTTGGATTTGATATCCCGCCTTTCACTCCCCTTCAGGAGTCTCAAAGCGGCTAACAATCTCCTTTCCCTTCCTCCCCCACAACAAACACTCTGTGAGGTGAGTGGGGCTGAGAGACTTCAAAGAAGTGTGACTGGCCCAAGGTCACCCAGCAGCTGCATGTGGAGGAGCGGAGGAGCGGAGACGCGAACCCGGTTCCCCAGATTATGTGACTACCGCTCTTAACCACTACACCACACTGGCTCTCAACAGAGTGTAATAGAGAACTGAGTGGAAGGAGAAGAGCTGGGTCAGCTTTGCTGCCTTGAGTAATCAGTGCAGTACCAGTCAAGGCTGGAAGGCCAAGGTAGAAGAGTTGCTGTAGTCCATAACACACCCATCAAGCTTGTCAGAAAACCCCTTTGCTTTGGAGTGGGTCTGTACCTGTGGGACAGTTTAGGGACAATTTACCATCCATTCTGTTGCCCAATGGTTTCCCTGTCAGAGCCAATCTCAAGTGTAGTGTTGGAGAACTCCAGGATGGTAGTTCTGAGTCACTTCAACATTCATGCTGAGGTTGCTTAGTCTTGTCCAGCTCGGGACTTCATGGCCTCCACAACAACCAAGTTGTCTATCAGTCTCAAATACCCCCTTCTTGGGGAATGTGGTGGAGAGCTGCAAGTATTCTTGAATTGCTAGTATCCATCTGCCTTGGGAGACAATGGAGGAGTGTGCTTTTGGGGGTTACGGTAGGTCAAACACCAAAAAACTGTGATTTTCAATTGACTTGCCTAAGATCCAGAACAAAGCACCACCTTTCAGAAATCCCCCCTGGACGTCAATTCCACCTTTGAAATCCCAGTAATGTCTGGGAAAATCCAGATGTATGGCAGCGCTACATCTTTTCCAGGTCTGGCCATGGGTTTTCTTTGGTTACCTTGATCAATGGCCTTTACAAAGAGTAGAACAGGGCGCGTGCGACCTCCCTCCTGCTTCTTGATCTCTTTGTAGCTTTCAGTACCATTGACCATGTTATCCTCATGAATCTGCTGTAGGAATTGGGTGCACTGTGCTACAGTGGTTCCAGTACTATCTATATGGCCAAATCCAGAAAGTGGGTTTGGGAGAATTCCTGCTTACTCTATGGTGTTCCACAGGGCATTATTTTATATAATGGCCACTGTCTGGGGATTGATATACCCATCCCTAGGGAGTGGTCATTAGGAGTTCATTCAGAAACAGGAATGATTGCATTGGCTTTCCTTGCTATAATGCTAGTGCTTCTGTCCTGGTTTCTAACACTTGCTTTCAATATACTGCAATGTTGGGCTAAATTTTATTCACGCCAGTGCGCATGGTGTGACACAATAGTGGACATTATTGGACAAACATGTCACCACCCTTTATGGACATGCATTCTTCTGTTCTCCTAGGATTCACCCATGAAAATGGCAGGAAAGAATTGTATGCTGTTGGATCTCTGGTTGTACGAATGTAGTTTTTTTTAATCCTTTTGATCATTCCCCCACCTCTTGGGATAAGAGATGGGTCTCTAAACCTTCTCTCTGCTCCCAATTCTGGTACATTAACCCTGCTCATACACTTTAATATATTTCAATGTGGAGGTTCTTTTGACTTAAATAAACTTCCTAAATAGCTCACAAATTCCTTGGCTACCCCATTTTGATCCTATACTTTATCCCTGTTCACTTTTCAATGCAGTTAATCCTCATATTATCTTCTCCTGCCTACCATAGATCTGCTAATAATTTACGGATTTAATACTAAGTTCAAATATATTCTGCTTGGAATACAATATGCTGTGAACATGACAAAATAATATGTGTCTAACACTTTTAACTCCCCCCTCATTGTTTTTATTCTTTCTTTGCTTTCCTCTGTGTCAGTATTCTTATGTTTCATACTTCCTTTGAAGTAATATTTCATTGCCTGTTTCACTTTTTTTAATAATCAATTTCTGCTGGAGTAAATCAGCAATTTATCCATGGTTTCAACATGTTCTGCACAATCAAAGCATTACTGTTGCTGCCGAACCATTGATATTTAAAAATCCCTAATTTCCCACCTTTAGCTTCTTAAGTAAGGCCCCCTCTTTGCTACATATTTAAAGCAGTATCCTACCACTTTAAACAGGCATGGCAGCGTATGGAACTCACTCCCAAAGGAGGCAGTGGTGGTCCACAATCTAGGCAGCTTCAAAAGAGGACTGGACAAATTCATGCAGGATAATGCTATCAGTGGCTGCTGGCCATGATGCTCTGCCTCCATAACTGGAGACAATATCATTCTGAATATCAGTTGCTGGAAATCACAAGAGAGGTGTGTACTCTTGTGCTTGGGTCCTGCTTCTGGGTTTCCCACAGACATCTGTTTGGCCACTAGATGGGCCATTGGCCTGATCCAGCATAGTCTTCTTGTTTTCTTATTGTTTACCCCAAAGAATCCTGGGGATTGTAGTTTATTAAGGGTGCTGAGAGTTAGGAGACCTCTATTCTCCTCCCAGAGCTGCAGATTTCAAAATGGTTTAGCAATCAATCCCTCTTCCCAGGGGAATTCGCATGAAACTCTGTGAACTCTGCGAAGGGAATGGAGATCTCATAACAGCTCTCAGCAACCTCTGATGTAGCATCGTTCTGGGGCATTGTAGAAGTTTAAAGTCCCCGCCCCAGTGATGCTGCTGCTTGGAGTGCTACTGCCACCTGCTGCTACTGTCAGTTAAGCTCTCTAGGGTTCACCATTTAGAAATAGCCTACCAGAGGGCACTCTGCCCAGGATCCTGCCATACCTGGCACCAGTACTGAATGGCATCCCAACTCACTTTAGATGGTGGGTTCAGATCAGATAAAACACAGTGGTTAATCTGTTGCCAACACATGATCAGCCCCTTGTCTGAAGGTTTCATCGTATGGCGACTTGCCATGCTCTCTTTATATCAAGGTAGCTACATGAGCCTGCCCATATTGATTTGACTTTGGGAATGGGTGATTGACAGTTGCTTTAATGAAGAGATTGCTCAGTTTAAGAGCTGTGGAGTGTCCTTGTGGCTTTTGCCATCCCATTGTGAATGCAACAAAAGGAGATTCATAATTTGCCCAAAATGAGATTCAGTTTAATTTGGCTTGGCACTCAGCAATGTAAACATGGATACTCTTCCAAATAATACCAAGGGATCCATAATGCTTGTAAATAATCAAGAGGACTTTGGCTAGCATCCAAAATCTGAGAGCTGCTTGTTCTTTTGCCACCTTAGGCCCTGGCTTTCCTGAACACAGATGCACAGCAGGCCAGATGAGGGGAAAGAATCTAAAGCTCTTTTACATCTCTCCCTTCCCTGTCCCTCACGATAGCATCTGGCTGACCAAATGTAATGCTTTTTAGTTCATGCGGTGTCTGATATAGCTAGAGCCCGGGGGTGCCTAGTTCTGTTTTTGATAGTTTTCTAATGCAGTGCATAAATATTTTACTGCAATCTATTAAATTATATGGAATTCCCTAATACCTTTGTAATAACTAAACTCATGCATGAAAAGAGCCCTCTAAACTCCTTTTTAACAATACTTACCTATAGTAATCTTCTTTATGACAGCATATTAAAGTGTTACCTGTTAAAAAATATTAGGGCATTTTTAATGCGGCAACAGTTTCATAGTAAAATATTATTGAGAACACATTCGACTTCAATTCAGAAAACTGGGATGTGGAGAAAACTAGCTGATGTGGTAGTTAGGAAAGCTAAGGTCCAAACCCAGCATTGCCTTAGATAAGAAGTCTTGTAGGAAAACAATGAGCTTAATTAAACACTTTTGGCTGGCCCATGTACAGATGTATCTAGGAGGAAAATCACAAGGGTTACAATTCAGAATCATCTTACAAGTTCCTTCACTATCCCAAATGTGATTGTTTTAACATATACGTTGCCAAATTCAACTGCAGCAGGGGTGGGAAACCTGTGGCCCTCCATATATTGTTGGGCCACAACTCCCATTGTCTCTGGCCACTGGCCACTCTGGCTAGGGCTGGTACAAGTTGGGAGTCAGTCAACATCTGCAGAGCTACAGGTTCACCAGGTCTGATCTCCATCATCACGTAGGCAAGTACATGACTGTTGAGAAAAGTTGATGTGGCTTGGACTGTATGTACAGGAAGCTAAAGCATCTTTGTGATTGAGACTACTGGAAAAGTGCAACCCGTTATCATAAAACAACAGCTGGCTCCCACAAACACACTTTATATTGTGGGCTATATGTCTGGGCAGGAGTAGAAAGGTCTTCTAATTTCAACAAGGTTTAAAATACTTCAGGATATGTTCCAAATACTAAATAATACAAAAGCAGTGTATTTTAAGAGCATTATTTGTGTGTGTGTTTTAAATCATTAATAGACAATAGTTATTTGTATACCGCACAGCATATCTACTTTCACTTCTCAGTATTTTAGAGATACTAGACAGATGGTTCACCTTAATCTTAATCTGGTTTGTATCCAATACAGCACTAAATTGAAGTCACTGAGCAGCATTCTTGTTCTGCTGGCTAAATGTTTTGAAGCAGTGGAACGTGTTTGCACAAGAGGTTTCTGGTAACCTTCTTGCATGGTAGGTTGTACTGCTAACACAACTGTTGCACAGGATTTCTCTGTTGCACAACACTGAAACGCACCCTTGTTCAAGACGACTGAGAATGTTGGATATAGCCTTGTATTTCCAGGAAGTATATAGCTGCAAGCAAATAAATATTAGCAACCTGTTTCATAAAAGAGATTTGCTTATTTATTTCCTTTTTAAGTGCCTACAATACCACTTTATTTCCACATTCACAGTGAAATGCAAATCCTGTCCATTGTGGTAACTGAAGATACTTTGTTTTAAAAAATGGCCTTTATTAAAATGAGAAAGACATCTCCTGCTCTGTTCCTCAGTGGTATACCACACGGTTCCTCATAAAGCTCATGCTTTAAACAGGGAGATAAAACCTAAATATCTTGTTTTCAGAGTCTCAGATTTTATTCAGTGCCTGGTTCCCAGCAGGCTTTTTTTAGAGGCAGAAAATAGAAAGAAAACAATGCAAGTTTCTAATTCTTAGCTGTAGTTCAGGAACCTATCTTCTATTGAGTGGTTTCACAATTAAGTGTTTTTCATGGCCAGGAAGTGATAATTAGGTAGGAGGGGAGTGAAAAGCAGCCACCATTTCATGGCTTTAGAGCAAGTCTGAGGGAGGCCAAAAACTCCATAAACTCCTAATCAGGCTTGATATATTATGCCAATGCACCACCTACACCACCAAGAAAATAAACATGTTTGGGATTATTGAGAAACAACAAAGTCTGGTGTCCTGATATCTTTTATCACAGGCTTTCCAACTAACACGGGCTGCCATTATTTTGAAAAATGTCAACCTCCGAACCAGCAAGGGAGAGCTATGCTAAGAAGCAAGCTTTGATGTACATGATACAATGTGTTTTTCAAGGTGGACATGTTGTTGCTGTCTGAGGCTAGTTGCCAATGTCTATAGTTATACCAGGCTTTATGGCTGAAATCCTGAACACGGTAGAAGCTATGGGATGTAACCAACATAACAATACAACAGCGAAAAATGTGGCACCAGTCAAACAGATGCCAAGGTGTGCCACCTAAGAAAGAAAGGCAAGTATGAAATGCTAGTGAAAAAACACAACAAATTCACATGTAGAAGTCTTCTCTATCTCAAACAGGAGAGGAGTCTTGAAAGAGCTTTTCTATAATGTTTAGTTCGCTGCTATAAAGATTTAGCTTCTTCTCACTTTCTTCCCACAGTGTTTACATATAGACATGCCACAGGCTTTAGATATTCAAGCCTATAATTATAGTTTTATTTTATATAGGGGGACACTTTATAAAGTTCTCAGTACTGGAATGGTAATATTGGACACGGAATTAAGTTCAGCACAGGGCTTACAGTTTCTTTCCTTTCCTTTCATTTTGCACAAGCTTTAGTAAATTAACTGAGCAAACAAAAAATGCCTGTTCACTAAACTGTGTGGCAGTTTGCTCCAACTGGCACAATGCCCTCATCCATGAGGAGAAGATTGTGGAACAGAGGACTCCTGTTTCCCATGCAGTTCTCGACTGGGCCAGAAAATGCTGGGTGCTTTTTAATGGGTGATGTCCTGAGGCCCTATCATTCTACTGGTCATGGTGGATTCATTATCATGAGGAGGAGCTTCAGGCTCCTTAATCTTGATTTCACCTTCAGCTTTGGTGATGCTCATATCAGGGACATTGTACATAAAGAAGTAGCTATGTGCTTCCACATCATTACACAGAGAGCAGAGGTACTGCTGCTTCCAAGTGCTTTTTAATCAAAGGTGTGGCAAGCACTGCACTTTCTACATGTGCCAAGCAGCTAGATTTTCCTTTTTCTTTTTAAGGAAAAGGAAAAAGATCAGAAAAGGGCCTCAGACCACCTCATTAAAAAAAAGGTAAGTAGAAGGTAGATCAAACTATGTTTGATCTAATATTCATGCTTACATTCCAGTCTGAGTATGGCCCATTGGATGTGGAGTTGGGAGATGTACTCCAAATTATGAGCAAACAAACATCACCATCCCCAGCTATTACCGGTACAATGTATTTCTTCAACTTCAGACAAAAACAGATACCTAAAAATAAGTGTTGATTCCTATGGAAGCAAACATCTTCCTGCTGCCATTCTACCCCTCAACATGTGCTTGAGTCATTTGGCTATATTCCTATCACAGTGTATAACAAATCACCCAACAACAAGCATTGTGCTGCAACTGGATTTGAGCATATGTTCATTTAAATGAAGAAAAATGTGCTCAGTTGTGGCAGGATTTCACCCACTGTCAACTTTGAAATAATACTACACTGTATAAAGTTAGTGTGCAGTTTTGCAGTCTTTGAAATGGAATTCCTTGCACTGAATCCAAATTTTAACTTTAAACCTTAGCGGTAATTCCCTATGCAGCCTTGGAGCAAAGATAAAGAGAAAACTATAAGTAATCTACTGTGAAGGAAACTGTCTTCTGCCCCTATTTAAACTTCCTTATTGGATCCCATTACCCTCTTGAGTTTTGCCTGTCTCAATTTACCATGGCTGTGAGTAACGATAGGGTCAACCCTGCCACCTATAATTACCATCCTCTCCCAGATCCCATCTCCGTGGTTGAAATCACCAGCTTATTGTCAGGCATCAAGATTAAAGGGATTTGACATTGGATTTGTTTGGCTTGTAAAGAATCCTCTGATGTGAAAGTATCACCAATTTAAGCTGTAAACTTAGCTCTGGAAAGAAGCAAAATGAATTGGTACTGCCCACCCCGCGATATGTTTCATGGTCATCACAGCTCCTTGGAATGATTTGATTTGACATCAATTAGTCAGCACTCACAAGGGGAAAGTCCCTTTTCATAGCAAGCCCACACCCATCAATGTCATTTTCCTCCTAAAACATGACAAAGAGCAGAAGGGCTTTCTGCCACTGTTCAAATACAGCACCGCAGGCATTAAGCAAAAGCTGAGGATTGAGGACCATTGAAAATATTTTAGATTTTTTAGTTCCGATTAAGATAAAAGAAGATAGCAACATAGAAGACTAGGCTTCAAGTCTTTTCATCAAATTTAACATGTCCGCAGATCAGATGTTCCCACTTTCATATTTTGTGTTGGATGTGCTCTTATGTTTTGTGTGATTGCTTCACTACATCCAGGATATTGATTTTTGAAGACCTGTGCTCATTGTATAGCACTGCAGTATTAGTGTGAGCACACACAGGGAATATATATATGAGGATTTCATGTCCTCGAAAAAAACACACCTTTTCATTGAATTCAAAATTTGTGAGGTAGGAATGATGATGTGCTAGAAAATGTATGATGTTTGGTTTGAATTAGGGTATGCTGAGTTTTAATCTTGCACTGAACTATTTTGCCCCTTGCAGGCACTATCATGAATGCACACCGCCTAGGAAGGGTAATTCTTCAGGCATGCGGAAGTCAGTAGAGCCTAATTTCCAATAATTTTTTTATTAGTTTCCAATTACTGTCCAATAATAGCCTCATTATAACAATACCAATTTATAATACAATTATTAATACTAATCATTCAAATACAAATTATATAATTTAGTTAGTGACCTCCCTCATGATAGATTTGATGGTTTGATTATTTTCTTTAATTTTGTGTTCCAAAATCTTATTAGTTTCAATTACATTCCGGTCATAATAATAATCCCTTATACAACAACTGCAATATTAATAACTTCTATTCATGTTGACACATTAAATGGTTTATAAAATTGCAATTGAGGAACTCAAACTATATCACTGTTCTTCCTGTGTGTGGCATGGTATTTCTTCCTGTCCTTGTAAGATGTTATAGCATCTTACAAGTAGAGCCTGATTTCCAAGGAGAAGCAAAAGTCAGAACCTTGGAGGAAGATCAAGAAGTGGTTACAGGACCATGGCTAGCACTCCTGTTACTGAGACTAAACAGCCAAGTTTGCTTCAGAAAGTCCTGGAACAAATGGCTGAGTTTGATAGTGGGGCTATATAGACAATGACTAGAGGCCCCACCCACTGAGTGCTGCCTCCTGGATAGTTGAAAGGCCAATGACTTAGAACTGTAAAGCTGGAGGGGACCCAGAGAGTCATCTAGTTCAACACCTTGCAGTGCAGGAATGTTAGCTAAAACATACATAACAGATGACCATCCAACTTCTGCTTCAAAACCTCCAAGGAAGGAGAATACACCACCTTCCAAGGAAGTCCATTACACTGTCAAACTTGTAACTTGAAACCATTGGATTGGGTCCTACCCTCTGGAGTAGAAGAAAACAAGCTTGCTCCATCTTCCATGTGCCAGCTCTTTAGATATTTGAAGATAGCTACCATATCTCCTCTTAGTCTCATCTTTTCCAGACTAAACACACCCAACTCCCTCAACCATTCCTCATAACACTCGGTTTCCAGGCTCTTGTTCATCTCGATCACCCTCCTTTGTACAGGTTTTGGATATCCTTCTTAAATTGTGGTGCCCCCCTTGTCACTTTTTTCCAGGATGATAAGGAATAATTAGTGACCACTCTTTGGGTTTGGTTAGCTAACCAGCTACAAATCCACCTAACGGTTGCCTCGTACAGCCCACATTTTACCTGCTTCTATGCAATAGTATCATGGAGCACTATGTCAAAAGCCTTTCTGAAATCAAGATACTACATTCCTCTGATCCACCAAGCCTGTAACTAACACTCTCTCTCTCTCTCTCTCTCTCTCTCTCTATATATATATATATATATATATATATATAAAATTTGTCTGGCATGGCTTCTAAGTGCTCACAGACCAACTGCTTAATTATTCGTTCTAGGACCTTTCCTGGGACTGACTTCAAGCTGACTGGTCGATAGTTACCTGAGTCGTCTTTTCCTCCTTTTTTGAAGATGGGGACAACATTTGCCCACCTGCAGTCTGCAGGGACCTCACCTGTTCTCCAAACATTCTCAAAGATTATAGACAGGAGCTCTGACAGGACTTTACATCTGCAAGCTCCTTTTGTACCCTTGGGTGCAGCTCATCAGGCCCTGGAAATCTGAATTCATTTAAAGTAGCTAGGTGTTCCCTTACCACATTTTCCCCCTGCCTTGGGTTGCAGCCCCCTCCTTGCATCATTTATTCTGTTGGGCACTCCTTTCCTTTTGGGCGAAGGCAGAAGCAAAGCAGGTGTCATTGGCATTTTTAAAAGAATGGGGCTTCAAGCTATGAGATTTCTCCTCAGGGGTCGGTCTATCTCAAAAGTAGCCTGTAGACCAGCCATTAGTGTTTGGCTGCAGAGGTGTCCCTTGGGACCCAGGAGATGGGGGGCAAGCTCTGTGGTCCACATACCCACACAAGATGGATAAGGAAGTAGATTCATCTCCTCCTCAGAGCTGCAGTTTCCAGCGGACTCTGTCTCTGATGAGTCCTTTTTCATGGCTATGATAGATGCACACAAAATTAGACTGTGATGTTTTCACTACCTACTATTTTTAAGGGGTCATTTGAGTCAATCCTGTGAGTCAGTCATATGATTTTTTTATTGTGTACAGTATGGTCACAGTAAGCCATGATAGTGACACAAACCCATGGTTTTGCGAATCAGACAGCACAATCCTATACAGGTCTACTCAGAAGTAATTCTTATTGATTTAAATGGGGCTTAGTCACAAGTAAATGTGACTGCCCAAGTAAACTGCAGCCTTAGTTATGCTTTTTAGAGGCGCCTATAATTTGTTCCTTAGCTGATGGTGGTTTGTTATGTCCATATTTGAGAACTTCAGGCATACATTACATGATTCTGCCTTGGTCCAGGATAACCAGAAAGCTCTTTTAAATCCTGTGAAGCAATGGCCTTTCTTTTTCAGTGGCCACATTATAATGATTGCAATGAAAGGATGTTTTAATGAGTACACTGGTGCTGGGTGAACCCATCTCATTTCAGGAGTTAAGTGAATGATCATGAAAGATCCACAGTCAGAAGTAAATAGAATGAAATTCCAATGGCATCAATTCACTAAAAGGCAAAGAAATAATATCTTCTAGTCAGCCTAGTCTGTGCAGCCAGCCATGCTGATAGGGACTATAGCAACTGTCTTTCTGTTGGCACAGCTGTGCCTGTACAGAATATCTATATGAAAATGAGCCTTGATTCAGTTCTCGTAATAAACCACTCCACAAACTGTGTCTCCTGCTCTCTTCAATTGGTCAATTAGCATACAGTGCATTGCATGTAAAGCAATTTGTTGGGAGCCACTTTGTGATCGACAGATAAAAGGAGAAATAGTTAGTGTAAACTGCATTGCCCAAAACCCATTCCGCTGCATGATGCCCGAACAAGACCCTGAGATTGCAATCTAAAGTCTTCAATGAGAGGCAGAGAAGTCTGGACCCTTTTCCATTTGCTTCAACATCTCTCTCTCTCTCTCAATAACATATTAAACTCATCCTGCTTACTGTTCTTCTTGTTACTTTATTCATGTATTTACAGTCAACAAGCCCAATGCATTCCTGGAATTTGTCTCCTGGATTCTTCAACCACTTTTTGTTGTTATCCATTTTTTCTTACAAAGTATTCCATAATTCTTATTTAATTACTTGTGATTTTCCTGGAATCCCACCATGTATACTGCATATTTGGATAAAAAGTACGGTATTTCAAAGCAAGTATCAATATAAGGCAGACAGAGAGAGAGAGAAATTTGTGCATGTGAAAAGGATAGTGTGTTCCTATCCCCCCCTCTCACACACACACACAAGTTCACCCACTGAAAAGCTGTACTGAGATATCTCATTCCCAGCATCTTTACCCTAGGGAGTTGTGTTTGTATCTATGTGTGAGAGAGCAATGCAGCAGCAATAAAGCACATTCTAAATATTTTATATATTTGCAGATCTCAAATGTTCATCTTCCCACTCATGATATACCAACTTCTCCATTTAGGGAAAGAACAATACTTTCAAAGTGCACAAGGAACAGTTTCACTGATTCCTTTATCATCTGTGTTTTCTGCCCCCTCCCCCCCCATTGGTCAGTGACCTTTCCTTTATCTAGTTTGTCAGAGTATGGTGGTCACAGTCCCCTACAGTAAGAATGCCTGTCCTGTGGTGCTCCAGGTGTTCTTATAGTGCAGGTTCCATTGTCCCTGACCATCAGCCATGCCAGCTGGAGCTGATGGAAATTGGAGTCCAGCAACAACAAGCCACAGATTAGCCACCCATGTTCTATGGCAGACTTCAGATTTGCTAGTTTCTGGAAATACTAGAATTCCAAGAGCCAGAGACAACATATGCAAAACGTTAAGGAAGAGGCTGACTGTAAGTCCATTCTTAGATAAGGGAATTGTTCAGTACCAAAACTGAGCTCACAATATTCTCAAACACACACACACACACACACACACGATTCCCGGTCTTCTCCCCCCACCCTCCAAAAACTTACTTTGTTTCAACAACCTAAATTAAGGTGGTATACCTGTCAGTCAGTTGGGAACCTGATCCACTGCAGATCATCCAGAAATCTAGAGTGAGATTATGAGTACCTGTGTTCTGCAGCATGTAGTTCAAACAAATAATGCAGGCTAGATTGGACATTTTGCTTACTACCAGCACTCTAACAACATAACTGATAGTAGCAACTTCTAAAATGACAGAAGTTCTCTTGGATTGATTCTATAAAGGACTCAAATCCTTCCAGTCTTCCACCTACCTACAGGTGAGAGTGGAGAGCAGGTGATAAAAGATGAGGTATTGCCACATTTCAGAGCACTGGGCATCTTCAGACAAAGTAGCTTGCCTGAGCACATAGTCTTTGCATTAAAGGATTACCCGTTTCTTTCCTTAGGGCCCAATGGATGGTCATTAGTCCAGAAAACAATCTGTAATTCAGGATTCAAGCAGGGTTCTAAATTGCATGGGGAGCTTCAGTGCATCGAAAAGATTCCTCACTGCAGGTGTCATGCTCAATTCAGCAACAGCATTGTAGGGGGAATTAGGAGCAGTGCGACTCAGAAGTAATGTGTGATGAGGGCCTGCTTCTTTTCAAGATATGGACATTTTACGTAGTTTGTTAATGCAGACTATAACTTGCATTAGGTTTTTAAGCAGCTGCATCACACTTTTCTTTTTTTGCTGCAAAGGGGAGGAGAACCTCTAATCAGCTCTTGCTGAAAGAGACACTATGGTTTGGAAGAAAGGAGGCTTCCTATAGACAGGCAAAACCTCTAAAGTCATGAAATTCAAGAAGCATATGAAAGCTTATGCTATAAAATGTGCTTAGCTTTAAGGATTTAAAAAAGAAAGAAAGAAGCAGCAGCAAAAATTAAGTAACTCTTATTGTAGAGACAAGCTATCCTGTAACCTGCTTTCCATCTTAACTACAATTAGTAACTTTATCTCCTCTCCATTTAAAAAAGAACAACACAAGGAGGCTGCATTCCACCCACTTATCTGGGAGTAAGACCCCTTAAACTTTCTAGGACAGGGGTCCGCAAACTTTTTCAGCAGGCAGGGGGCCATTCCACTGTCCCTCAGACCTTGTGGGGGACCGGACTATATGGGGGGGGGGAGATGAACAAATTCCTATGCCCCACAAATAACCCAGAGATGCATTTTAAATAAAAGCACACATTCTACTCATGTAAAACACACTGATTCCTGGACCGTCCATAGGCCAGATTTACAAGGTGATTGGGCCGGATCCAGCCCCCGGGTCTTAATTTGTGTACCCATGTTCGAGGACATGTGTAGGATTGTGCAGGGTGACCTTAAAGGTGCCAATTGTGTGGAAGAAGAAAAGTTTAAGTGGCGAATAATCATCTGACATGACTTGTTTTCTTGATTCTCTTCTCCCCCACCTTTAATTTGAACAGCAATGCCGATATAAGATGAAGAAAATGGATGCTATCATTTTGTTTCTAGCATGCTCCTCATGTCCTGCAAATAATATCGAAGACTGGGAAATAGAATACCTCTGCTCCTTCTGAATATTTGCATTTTATAATTGTTTCTCTAAAGAGCAAGCTGGGCAGACCTGGAGCCAGAGGGGCTGTATCCTCCTTTCTCCTGACTCAGAGGAGGCAGCAGAATTTTAACAAGCTCTGGTAGTGCCTTTGCAGCAACTACATTTGCACATTACCTCCTTATCAGTTTGTCTCCTGACACACTCCTTGTCTGCATGCAGAGGCTAAGGACTTGCAGGGGAGGGTAAGTGGATTCCAGAAATCAAATGGGAAATCAATGAAACCTGGGTAAGTTGATTCCTTGCTCCCACCCCCTCCCACCTTCCATACAAAGTGGTCTAAATTTAGGCAGCAAACTTCTCAATACACTCGCCTATCATTTTTGACACTTTATTGAAAGGCCCATAACAAACCTCTTAATAAATTCACAACTCTTTAAAAAGCCATCTTCCAAAGCAGCCTGTCTTTTGCTTATGCTGCTTTGTGAAGCACTGAATCCACTGGTGATTTTCTAGAATTGGTGGTAGGTCTTAGCATGCCATGGGAATTGCCTGAGTGCTGCAAAAGAAGAAGACTAGAGCAAAATGTTAAGGAAAGTTGCTTACAAAAATCTGTATATTAGTTAAAACTGCATACAAACATGTGTGCAGTATATTAGGAGAAATTTGCACTAAAACGCTGGCTCTTTTTCATGAGGATTTTTAAAAAAAAAATCACAAAATGCTGTGGAAATGTGGAGAACTGAGTTTAAGATTGGAGAAACAAGAAATGGAGGGAAGCCAGAATGAACAGATGTGCCCATTCCTACCTGAAGTACAGATGGGAAATGGGAGCAGGAGGCAGTGGCAGGGGAGGCACAATGGTGGGGCAAGTGCTCTCCCCTCACACAATTGCGTAGGAGGCTTTGAAAAATGTGGTTATTTCTCTGCATTGTCTGGGGAAATGTGAAATGCATCCTGAAATATCAACCTGCAGTTCTTCAGGCAGATAGGAACCTTCTCAAAGGCCAAACAGCACATTTTGCCTAACTAAAGAATATGCTTGCAGCCACTTTCCTCACTGCTGTCTTGAAAACCATATTACATGAAGGATGTATGCCTGTGCCTTCTCATCAGTCAGACATGGGCTATTGCACACATATTATGTAGAGCTTGTCAAGTGTAAACTTGACAGGGAACTTCAGTCAATCACTGTTCCCCAACCCTGACAAGTATTATCTGCATAATATCTTTAAACACACTTTGGTTGCAATCACATTTTGATATTACATTCACTAAAACATCTTATAAATATACCTCAAAATGCAGGATTCCCCCCCCATTTTTGTTTTTTTGCCACACTACTAAAAGGCATGGAGTGCATTCACTTCTTTGTTTTTTTACCATGGCAGCCATTTTGTGCTGGCATCCATTGCACTTTTATCAATATATGATTAATTTTCCATCTGATTATTATCAGTATTAAGAGCAATACTATTTTCTATACTGTAAACTCATATAAAAATAGATCTATCCAAAAAACATACATGAACAGTAACAAGTGCCGCTTGGGCTTGCCGACTGAAAGGTCAGCGGTTTGAATCCCCGCGACGGGATGAGCTCCCATTGTTTGGTCCCAGCTCCTGCCAACCTAGCAGTTCGAAAACACGCAGTGCAAGTAGATAAATAGGTACCACTCCAGCAGGAAGATAAACAGTGTTTCTGTGCGCTGCTCTGGTTTCTCCAGAAGTGGCTTAGTCATGCTGGCCACATGACCCGGAAAACTGTCTGAGGAACTGTCTGAGGAAACGCCGGCTTCCTCGGCCTGTAAAGCGAGATGAGCGCCGCAACCCCAGAGTCGTTCGTGACTGGACTTAATTGTCAGGGGTCCCTTTACCTTTAACAGTAACAAAAGCAGTACCAAAAGAAGATCTGACAACAACATGAGATCATTTCTTACAGTCTTTGCAACTGCACCGGGAAACCAGCTAGAGACACCTGCGGAAACAGCATTTGCCTAAGTCCTTCTGGAAGGAGACCTGAACATCAGGTGGCCTTGGTGTAGGAAACGGTCTTTTTATAAAAATGGAAAAGGGCAACCGTGTTTCACAATAAGCTTATCTTTTTTGCCACTCCATCCTGCTGTGCAGTCTGCTATGGTGTATTAGTTGTTCAGATATAACCAGCTTCCTGCTGTGCTTAATCCACTCACTGATCATGGGACTTTGACCAGGGATTCCAGTACTGCACCACTGCCCCTTTTGTCACACCCAGAAGAAAACTCATTGTTTCACTGTGATGGAGTTGACCTTACACATTGTCTGGGAGAAACAATAATGCCAACATCAGATCTGGTGCAATGAAGATGGAGGTGGCTTCAGATAGCACTCCAAACATGCTCACCTCCCCCACAGCTAAGAGCCTTTTTTGGTGTGTGTGTGGGGGAGTCCCCTTGGTGCCAATAGGGTGTCAATGGGGACTCCCATCTCTCCCAAAGGCTCCTAGCTATGTGTATGTGGGTGATTTCCATTCCAGGCATAGTAAGGGAATAATGAGATATGCCTTGCACCCCATGCACCACCTTTTCTCACCTTAAGTCGGGGGGAAAGAGAGATGCATACCTGCCCACTATATACAAAACAAACATCTAATTTGGCCTAGAAATACATAACAAATACAGAATATGTATTTGCCTGCAATTATTTTAGGGAAAACAAGACAAGTAGCTGCCTGCTACCTATTAAATAAACATCTTGTTTTCAAAGCAAGTTCAATTAATTTGCCATTGTGCTAGTCTGAGAAACTTTTCTGCTCCCCTTCTTCACTCTGTAAAATGTATGTGACATGTGTTAGTAACAACAACACTAGCCTGTTATTATGGTACAACATGCCATCAAGTGTTCCAGGTGATGTTAATATACTGAAAGCAATTCATAAGGTGTAAATGGGTTTCCTTATACCCCTCCACCCCTGACTGTTTGCTCACACCAGAACATTTCATAATAATATCATTTTTTTTTTCACACAACACAACACTTTCTATTCCAGGTCCTTTTGTACTTTTCAAATTATCAGCTGAAACAGATTATACAACTACTATGGCTTTGTAGTCACTACTATAGAGATAAATTTATACGGCCTTCCCCCCCCCCCCATCTAATACAAATAAGTTACTGAAGCTTAATGTGGGAAAAATAAATTGTCCATAGTAACATTAACCAGTTTCAGAGTAAGAGTGATGAACTTAAAAATAGCATTATATTACACAGAGAGAATATCAGAACAATACAGAAAACAGAAAACAGAAATGGAGGTTTGATTTAGTCAAATATAGTCCCAGCTTTTTTTATGTTCTCTTTGTTGCTAAACATTTTTTTCAAATTTGATTTCCCCTCCTCACTCATCTCAGTGTACCTTCCTTTCTTCTATCCTTCTACTTCTTCTCCAACCCCAAACTTTTTAAGTTTGCTCAGTTTTTCCTAACAAACTAGTTCATTCCTTCATTTCTGCTACATGTGGCAATTTCTGCTACATCCTATGCAATTTTACTCAGATATAATTACCACTGTGTTTAAGTGTGCTTATTCCCAGTCTGCAATCCTATACTCATTTGAACTCAGTGGAACTTACTTCTGAGTACTTCTGCCGCCTGTGTGGATCTGGATTAGAGCACCCTGAGACACAAACCCCCTTGGGGAGCAGGGAGCCCAGGCCTTCAAGCTGGGTCATGATCCAGCACCCAGCACCACCTCCTCCTCCTGCCGTGTGACTCGCCCGCTGCCACAGGCCATGTTGAGCACTGTGTTGCAGCACTGGACGTGCAGCAGCAACACCAGCCAGTTCTTGTACTCAGCAGTGCAGCTCCGCATGTCACCAATGCACAGCTGCCAGACCCGTGCCACACGGCCATCGGCGTACTGGTCCGGCAGCCCCTCGGCCACCACACCCAGTGAACAGGTCCAGTAGATGCTGTCCACCATGGTGAGTGCACAGAGGCTCCTGCAGGTGCCGATGGACGGATGGGAGAGCGCGCGCACCCACAAGAGCGTGCCTAGCTGCTGCTGCTCCTGCTGCTGCCAGCCATATAGTTGGCAGGGCAGGCACAGCTTCCATCCTAAGCCTCTGCAGGGATCGCTCTCCTCCTGCGGAGGCTTGGGAGGCAAGCTGCATGCCCACCAGCCATATGGTTGATGGGGCACAACTGGCGGGCGTGCAGGGAAAGTGGAGGCCACCTGCAAAGCCGTGCAGCTCCCCCACTCGCTGGGGTGCCCCTGAGAGTCCAGCGCCTTGGCACAACACGCCACTAAGCCCAATAGGAAAGATGGCTCTACTCTCACAACAATTCCCACATCTGAAAAATGCTCACATCAAAGGAGAATCGAGTACTGCAAGTAGCTCAATTTTTATCCAAGATGGAGAAAACTGTACAGATGTTTTTGAACAGCAGCAGCACCAGGGAACACCCACCCACAGTTTTCCTGGAAAATTTATAACGTTTTGATTCGTTCAGAAATTCGTCAAACTATTTCTTGATTTACGGGGGCAGGGAGGGGTGGAACAGCTCAGTTCATTTCCAAATAAATCTGATGAAAGCAGTGGTGAGGGCTGGGACAGAGCACCCATCCAATGTTAAAATTTCATCTTTTCTTTCTGTTGATGCTGCCTATGTGCTCATCCTATTTTGTCCACACTGGATTAATGCACTGCTCTTTTCAGCCAATCCTACATCTTTCCACCTGAAGCCTTATATTTCCATTTTGCTTTCTCCCCCTTCCCTTATCCCCACCTCCCACTGCATGCAAATGTGCTTGCATTTCTCTGCTATTGGATTCTGTTCACTGGCTATCTTTTCCCTTTTTGCATTGCATTTAAGATTTTGTTATTTTCAACTGTGTACTTTCTTGCCTCCTAGTTATCTTTCATCTCTAGCCCCCCCCCCCCAATATTCTCCTCTTCAGTTCTTTGTGTTTTCCTGGCCCTTTGTTGCTTGTTATGCCTACTTTCTCTTCTTCTTTCACAACATTGTGCTTTTCCTTCTTATGGCTCCTTATCTATAGAAGTGTTTTCCAGCTGATATTCATTTCATTGATTATCTTCGTGTTCTTATAAAATGCTTTTAAGACTCATTTATTTCAGCTAGACTACATCTAATTGCCTTTCACCTTTACTCCTTTTTATTTTTAATGGTGGTTGGTTTTTTTTACTAAATTAGAACATAAACACATTGGGTCTGTTTTGTACAGTAGGCACTTTACAGTCAATAAACATCCTTATTTTTTATTGTATATAGGTCTGAGCTAAGGCATATCCCCTGTAACAAAATATTCCTCTTAAGTAAGACTGTTAGCAGGGGCAAATATAATATTCCCAGATTGCTATTTAAGGTTCCTGTCACACACACCCCCCCCAATATTATCATTCTTTCTGTTTTCAAAGCTAACAAAGCATTACATCTTCACTGCTCTTCAAGCTAGATATAGTTAGAATTTGCACAGGCAAACTCATTCTTAATTGTGTATGCAAACCCTGATTTAAAGCTTCCCATGCTTAGTATTAAAACGAGGGCAGAAATGCTGCTGCACCAAGAAGCAATAGTGCTGTAGGGCTGGAGTGGGGAGCCTTTTTCAGCCAAATGACCATATTTCCTCAGGTGCTGCTTACCAGGGGTGTGCATAGCCAGCTGCAAAAGTGAACAGAGCAAGAGAAGTGACTCTGACCCAGTGCTGGATTTACATATAAGCTAAACAAGCTACAGCTTAGGGCCCCATTCTTTTGGGGGGCCCCAAAAAAATTTAAAGGAAAAAAACCTGGATGTACATTTCCAAAATATAAGATAAAACAACAAATAAAATAAATACAGCAACAGTGTTTTGTGTTGTGTAGGTTCCTATGATGTAAGGAATGGGCCCCTCCTGCTAGCCTGCTCCCTAAAATATCACTGATTAGATACCTATTAGGTCCATAAATTACCATATAGCATATATTCAACACACAAAAACAGTGACAATTTGTTGTTGACAAAGGACAGCTGGACATATAAAGGGCCCCATTACCTTCAGTATCTTAGGGCCTCATCAAACCTAAATCCAGCCCTGTTCCAGCCACACGTCAGGTTTGTACACATGCCCACCTCCCCATTTTCCATCCAGGCAAATAGATCTGCATTGGTTGACTAGTACGTATTGAATAACAGTGCCAGAAAATCAGTATCAAGCAACATTTGTCGGGGGGGGGGAGCATTCCTCTGCATTTGATTTTCACTTCAGGAACTCTGCTGTATTTACCTATTTCTTACTTCTTTCAAATGGGAAACAATTCTCTTGTAGTAATATTTGTTGTTCAGATGCCACTGGTCTTTAATCTAATGAAATGCATTACCTTATTTTTGTGTGTGTGAATAAACAGAAGATGCAAAAGTTTAATAACATCTTTCCAGTGTGAAAACTTGGCATCAATTTATAGGAATCATTGGTTCCTTTTATTCACAAGCTTTGTTATCCAAATCCCATTCATCTTTATTGAGGAGTTATGTCTTCCATTTCAGTGTTTCTGGATTGCTGGGAAAGAGTTCTTCTACATAGCTTTTAGTAACGTCACTACTGAGAGCATCTTATTTGGCTCACTGTGATCCCCATGGAAACACAAGGACTTTTCTTTTTCAAAAATATTTTTATTAAACTTCCCAAAAACCCCACATAAAATTCCAATACATAGATTTTTTTTAAAAAAACCACACCATGCGTTTTCTGACATTGTACAAAGATGAGCATGATAGAATTGGTCTGCTTCAGAATTTTCTCCGTTATAACAGGATTTTCCCCTTACTGTTCCAGTTTGTGAGTTCTAGGTTCCTACTTGTTGAGCTTATGGTTTTCATGAGGTCTTTGAAAATTTGTCTTAGCCCAAGAACACCCAAATATCATAGGGATCATTTAAATGCCTTAGATGGCCACCCTAATCTCATTTAGGGTAAACCCCATTGATTTTCATTGGACTGAGCATATATGGTTGGAATTCTACAGTTTTAGAAGCATATGGACAAATTCATGGGTTATTCTGAGCCCCAAGTCTTAAAGGGCATTTGAGCTTTATAACCTTTCAAAGCTCTTTAGCTTTTTTAGAGCTTAAGATTAAAAGGCTTTTGATGATTTAAACTTTTTGATTCCTTTAAATCTCTGTTATAAGATGGTTTAATTTATGGACCTCATTGCCTGTACTTATTTCTAATCTGGTATTCTATGTTTTGCATTTTTAAATATATATAATTACTTCATTTATGTATTCAGTGGTGGAATTGATTATACAATATTACCAACCAGTGTGAATGATTTTTTTCCTGGATGGTAGCATACAAATCTTTTTAAAACAAATAACATTCATAAATATATACAACTGAACACCAAAACATGCACACAATAGCATAAAAAAATGAGAATCCACAATACAAAATTTATACTGTTGTTGTACATACTTCTGGAGAGAACAATTCTGATTTGTTACCTGCTTTTATAATGCCAGAGAACAACTCTTGCTTTATTTTAGATTGAGGCTCAGCCATTAATGAAATCCCCATCACATTAATACTGTTGGCATCACTGAATGGGCCAAGTATTGCTTTATCAGAATTCAGGACCTGGACTGAAAGAACAGCACACTCATGGAAAGCTAAACAGAAGAGTTAGAAGCAGGACATTAAAAAGAAGTGTTTCCTTGCTCCCTGATTCACAAACAGCCACAGTGCAAGACCTGCAATTAAGGCAATTTAGTTCCAAAAAATTGTCATAAATCCAAGTACATCAGCTTAAATTGTTTGAGTCAGAACCAAGAGTTGATTAGGAACTCAGCACCTGAACTCATTGCTCTTCCGCTGTTTTAGGTGAATCAGCCCCATGCCCAAGTAGCTTTACTGCTAGTTTCTTTACTACGTCCTCCCCCCGTTTGGGGGTTTTGTTTGTTTGTTCCTCCATCAGTTTCTTCTTCCTGTGAATTCTTTGTCTGTTTAACAAGCCATTTGCAGCCCTTGCTTATTCATCCTGCTCACCCCTTGCCCTGCTCCTGTTCGTCCTGGAAGCCAGTCTTCATCCTCAGGGATCATTAGCAAAGGAATTGAAAATAAAACTGTAAATATCATAATGCCTTTATACAAGCCTATGGCATGACAGCATTTGGAATACTGTGTACAGTTCTGGTTGCTTCACCTCAAAATAATATTGTGGAGTTAGAAAAGGTTCAGCAAAGGACTCTCTCATGTTGCCCTCAATCCATATTTGTTAATGACACTTTTGATATTTGTCCTCCCATTCTGTTCTTGCAACATGGCCACAGAGAACACCTTCAGCCTGTGAGCAACATTCCCTCACTGGCAGGAGAGGTGTGGACTGTACAGAGTGGATTTCCCTGGCCCTTGCCATAAAAGACGTCTTCTGTTGGTGGCTGTTCAGGATGATCCTCATTTTACCACCAGCCCTATCATTCCATTAACAATGCTTTATACATCGACTTGTTCATTCTTTGATCTACAGGCCAATGTTGTCCATGTTTACCTGGAAGCAAGTTCCACAAAGTTCACTGCAGACTTAGCCATGCTTCTGAATAAACATGGTTAGGATCAGGTTGTGTTAGCCACTGACCCATCACCAAGCCCACCTATCAGACCTCCTAAAATATATTGGCTATACCAAAGGTTGCCTCACTGGGAGGCTGTTGAATTAGGTTGCTACTATTCTATGCTCTTTCTAAGGCATCTCCTTCCATCTCCTGTAACTCATTTCAAAACTGTTAAAATGCTACAAATTAAGAGAATCTATTTTCCCATCTCTACTCATTCTCTATGGAAGTTTCTTGATCTCCTTTTATTTCTGCCTCGACTCATTCTAAGTAGTACTCCAGTATTCTAATTACGCTCAATTACTACACTGGTTTATCATTTTGATCCTTTACTTAAAGTACCATTCATAGCCATGGGATAGAAACCACCCTATCTGTATTTATGGATGAAATTAATGAGTCACTTTATTGTAGACAGTGATCAAATGAAAGGTGAAAAAGAAATGTGATTGAGCTATGGGGGGAAAGGAGACAAAAGCAAATAAATTGGGCACCATCTAGAAATGCTTCTTAATGTGTTGGATGAGTTTAATTAAATGAATTGGTTTGCTTTCATTTCAGAGGTTGTTTTTCCCTTTACAGAATCAGATTTTCAAATGCACATCTCTTTTTATGTTTTGTTGTATGTCTAATCAAGTGTCTTGTGGCCAGAATTTCTAAATGCTCTGATCAGAACATGCTGCCTTTTGACAATTTAGCTGAGTGATAAATTATGCTGAATATCACGGCTAAAAAGCACAAAAGCCACTCCAGTGGGGAGAGTTCTGGCTTGGAGTTCTGGAAATGCCATCCATTAGAAATGCCTGCACTCTAAATTTGCACAACATAGGGCCACATTAGCACCATGCCTGGGTGGCACTTAGTTCCTCTTAGTACTTAGCAGCTGGGGTGGGGGATCATGCTGCCTGATCTAGCTATGCCAATGCACTTTAATTAATGGAGAGAGTGAGCACTTGCATGCATGCATTCTTTTGCTTGTACAAAATTGTCCCTTCTACTGAATTAAATAGTGTGGTTCATGAATGCAGGAGCTCCATGCGCACAGAGAATTACATGTGGGTCAAAGATTTTTCCTGTTGCAGTTGCTGCTTTCCCATTAATGTCCTCTATATCAGAAAGGTGATCTGCTGGCATAGGAAGCACCCAGTTGACCTCAGTAACCTGTGTGATACATAAGGAACCTCTAGCTTTTATGTAGTGTTGAAGTTCTTAACCAGCAGAAGACTGCTGCCCATGCTGCTTAAAGTACCATGTCAAGTCTTGCAGAGTTGGAAGGGACTCAAAGGTTAGAAATCTCCAATGAAGGACAATCCACCACCTTCCCAGGGACTCCATTCCACTGTCGAAGAGCTCTTACTGTCAGAAAGTTTTTTCTGATGTTTAGCCAAAATCTAATTTCTTATAACTCAGTCATTTGTTTCAGTCCTACCCTCCAGAGCCAGAGAAAACAAGCTTGCTGCATCTTCTATGTGACAGCCCTTTAGATATTTGAAGATGGCTATCATATCTCTTCTCAGCCTCCTGCCTTCCAGGCTAAACATACCCAACTCCCTGAACTGCTCCCCATAAGACTTGGTTTCCAAACCCTTTATCATCTTGATTGCCCTCCTCTGCACACATTCCAGCTTGTCTATATCCTTCTGAAATTGTGGTGCCCAGGACTGAACATAGTATTCTAGGTGTGGTCTGACGAGGGCAGAAAAAAGCAAGATTATTACTTCACTGATCAGGACACTATACTTCTATAGATGTAGCATAGAATAGTATTAGCTTTTTTTGGCTGTTGCATCACACTGTTGACTCATGTTAAGCTTGTGGTCTACTAAGAACCCTATTATTACTGGCAACCAGGTGTCCCCCATCTTATATTTCTGCAGTTGGTTCTTCCTGCCTAAGTACAGAAAATTATATTTGTCCCTACGGATATTCCTTTTGTTAGTTTTGGCCCAATTCTCCATCAACCTTGAATCCCTATTCAGGCTTCTGCAACATTAGCTATCCCTCCAAATCTGGAGTCATCTGCAAAATGAATGAACATCCCCTCAATTCCTTCATCTAAGCAATTTAGAAAAATATTGAACAACAACAGGCCCAAGACAGATTCTTGTGGCACACCACTTGTCACTTTTTTCCAGGATGATGAGGAACCATTAGTTCCTCTTTGGGTTCAGTCAGTCAACCAACCTAATTCTTGGGGTGAGGAATGTTTCACACACTCTCAATGCTTTTCTGCCAGCTATTTTCTTTTAAAAATAAAATCTATCTCAGGAATTAAAACAGTATGGGATCTGACAAATGTTTGTGAAACAGGGCCATCATTCTGTCAGGCAAATTTCCTTGATAAGCAGGAAACCCAGTGAAACAGCATCTTTGTGTTCGGCAGATGCAAAACAAAAATTCAATACCTTCCCTGAACTGAGCCTCTTGCCCTTTTCCAGAATCCAGGATGCTGGAATATTTCCCCATTTCATCTGCCAATAAAATGA